>NC_134704.1:36644254-36934254 GCF_043290135.1 Rhipicephalus microplus | reverse complement strand
TTTTACAGCGCCTATCTGGAGAGAAGCTTTAAGGCAGTTGTTTAAGTGATTAGTGTAAATAAAATACGCAAAAAGTTTCCTTTCAGTCGAATGAAATGTCGTTTTATACAATTACTTCATCAGCTGTGCCGTCGAGAGTACGCATTTCTCAGTCGAATGAGTTCCGGCGATGGCATGAGGTGACGAATGACATTTGGGCGAATGCCATTTCGTTCATCGGTGTGGCACCGCTCGAATGACCTTCAATCTGAAGGCATTAGAAGGTAAATGTCATTTTCTCGGCCTGTGTGGTACGGGTATTACATGCAATCATTTTCTAGCGATTTTTTTTTTTTGCAATGACTCTAACGTGCCTCGACGCGCTGGTTCGCCTGGCGCTACACGCTCGAGGCACTCTAACGCAGTGCCTCCAGAATACCCTTCACCGATTTTCTTGCACAGAACATCCAATAAACGTTTTGTTCACTCTCTCCAGACGCAAGACTATCGTTTTTCGACTACATTTGCGGTGTAACATGCAGATTTGGAACCAATTTTTTGCTTGCAGCTTGCAGCAGTAAGGCGTTCCGTGAGTTATGCCCACTGCCCCAGCATCTGCTCGGGCTCATTGTTGTTGTTAACACCGCTTTCGATGTTATTACGAACGTGCTTCCGGTGGCGTCCGCTTGGGGGAAGTGATGGCGGGACTGCAGAGCTAGGAAAAAAGAGAAGTAGGCGATGCGTTTTTTTTATTTCTTTTAATTGTGTCTCTTTCTATATTCTTCCTATCTCTCCCATTGCCCATAGAATTTGCGGCCGTGCTTTTTCATTCATACGTATGTTTCGTAATGGTGTTACACTACCGGCCTACATTAGGCTTTGTCCCGTCCCTATACTTAACTTGGTCTTCCGTGTCTAAATATAGCCCGACACCTGACACCAAGAAAAATTAGAATGAGCCATGTACCTTTAGAATTTTCCACATAGGCGTACACTTGTAAAGAAAGAGAAAACATCAAAATGCGATGTCTTATAGCTCGTTCCTAATTAATACGATTGACGAAAAGTAGCAAACTATTTTATACGTTTGCCCAATACGAGCTGAACACTAAAGCCATTTTTCATTCACTCTCAGTCGATTGGTAATGATTCCTTCCGAAGGCTTTCCATATTCAAGGTGGTTTTGTTCTGCCTCGTGGATCGGAGAAATTCGAAGCTTGCTGTATACTTACCTCACATTGTTTTGCATTGCCCCCGTGATCGGCATAACCTTGACCGAGTGACGACGTCATTTGATAAAGTCATCGAGTGACGTCATGACCAGAAAAAGAAAAGCAGAACGACGGAGAAGGGGAGAAATAGAGAGAATCAATGAACAGGAGAGAAGGAAGACGAAGTGAGAAACACAGAAAGCGTCTCCCAGGTGGTTTGTTAGCATGTATAGCGGGCTGTATACCTGCCGCAGCCTGAATCGCTACCCATAAAATCTTTGATGCGTTCCTAGTACCGTTTAAGCTAATGTCACCAAGCAGAAAGCTTGAAGCACGCGTTTTCTAAATGTCGTGATTGAGAAATCGGAAACTAAAACAGAGGACAAGCTCGTATAATCAACACCGCGGTAGCACGTTTCTGTCTGCTTTGCTGGTTAACCATATCTGTACGGTGCATTTGAGCTGTGATTTTTTTTTCAGTTTCATTTACTTGTTTGTTTTTATTCTTTTTACCATTTTTTACTTTTTATTTTCCTTTTTTGTAGTTTACGAAACGTTGTTTAGCGAAGCACCTATAACGCGTCAATGTACGATAACGTCTTGGTTCTTGAGAATCGAGAACCTGGGGCAATAACACGCACGTGCCGGCAAAGTTCTGGTTATATATAGTGAACGCCTTTGTTAACGTGAAACGTGGACTGTGTGCATATATATATGCCCTCGGGCATCACTGAGAGAAAAACAAAAAAAACTCGGTACACCATTTCATTGAAAGCGCGGAGAATAATAACAACGACTAAAAGAATGCTCGTAAGGACACGATTGAAATTGAACAAGAGTTCTTTGTTCGTAGCACGTACGGCATGTTTCGTAACCTATAGAGTCGAGCGCTGTGTGCGAGGTTTCGGTAGAGGCTTTACCTTAACTCGACTCGGCAGTTTCGCGCAAAATTGCAAAATTTATTGCAGGCTTTTTTTTTTCGCTGAAAAGCGGAAAGACTATATGAATGTGGGGATGTTCCAGTTGAAGTTACCATCTAAAATAATGTTAAAATAATGTACGTAATTGGTGAAATAGTTGAGTGTAGTCATCGTCAATCCAGCCCCCTTCACTATATATCTACGACGAGGCGCTCCGAGACTTCGAAGTTCGCTGCCGGTATTACGAATTTTTCCTTTTATATTTTTTATTTTGCCCGCAGAATCTTCGGCGCTTGGCATCAAATTTGAAAAAAAGTTTGGTGAGAGTACAACCGCCAGTGCCAAGCCACTTGTGAACGAGGTGTGGGATGACGTGTAGGCTACTTTTATCAGGAGGCCATGGACCGAAGAGGACAGGCTGCGGCGGCCTGTCTGCCAGGAGCGTTGTTGTTGTTGTTGTTCTCCTATTGTTAGTGGCGCATACCCACAGTGGGGTATTGGCCAAGAATCGAGTGGCTTTAAATTTTACTGTTCAGATTTAGAATGATGGAGTTATAACAGAAAGATTACCGATAGCCTAGGCAAGTGTGGTGCTTAATGTAATGCATACAAATATTTACATAAACGAATTTATTCTTAGAATAGAGCAATAATCTAGTTCTTCGCTGGCTCGCGCCTCGAGCTCTGGCCATGTGCTGCACGAAAATCATGGCGAGGTGACGGGAAAATGATGATGACGACGATGATGATGATGACGATGGGAGATTATGGTGACGCTACATACTCATTCAGCAACTGTAAACTTGCGTCCCGCCGTGCAGTTTGATTTTCCAGCATTAAGAGACAGACAGACACAGAGCGTTAATGAAGTCCCGTATACCCCAAGGAGGTAGAGCAGTGCGCCGCTCCCGAAAGGCACTAACAGCTCCGTGCTTATTTCTTCATTTTCCCCCTCAGGAACCTCTAGCCACGTCGGAATGGGTAGGCCGAGCCGGATCGCCATGTCGCAGGGCCTCTGGATGGCACTGAGTTTATCTAAAAGTTTTGAGCATCTTAGCGCAGAGCTCCATTCTCCTTCGGTCATGTGCTGAGAACTCTGTAATGAGGGGCACTGCCAGAGCATGTGGTCTAACGTAGATGTGGTGCCACAATCTGGGCATGTTGGATCAATGCCTTCAATGAACTGGCTGTGGGATACAACCTGGTTTGAAGGATGCGGAGGGGAGATGCCTGGGCCCTACAGAGTTTCATATGAGGAATGGAGAAGACTCTTCTGTCCAGCTGGTAATAATACTAAAAAAAAAAAAAAACTCCTATGCTGACAGTGATAAGATTCTATAGCACCTCTCAGTTAGGTGCAGACTTTGATGCTATTGGCTTGATGGACGAGGATGAAACACCTGACTATTTTTTGTTTGTTTCTGCTGCACTAGAAGGCCTCGTGCTCAGTGTCATCAGGGGTCAGTGCTCATGAACTATATAGATGCGAAAGGATCATTCAGGCGCTAACATTGCGTGCTACGTATGTCGTTTTGATATAAGGAATGTACAAGCTGGTGCTCATGCGGTGCTGCAACGGCTTATTTAGGTTTCCAATCAGTGCAAGCACGTTTGGTGGCTGAAAGTGTTCAATCACGTGTACCTGATGCCCGTTAATTGTGTCCGCGGTACACTGCAGATTCTTCTATCTGCATTTGTAGAAGCTTGAAAATTTCATAGCATACTTTTTGTTAGGGGATTTCCCTCTCTCTCTTTCTCTCTCTATCACACACATACACACGCACACACACACACACACACACACACACACACACACACACACACACACACACACGCACACGTATATCGCGTGCAGGTTCTTCTCGGCCCTCATTGTTTGCAGTGCGTGGTTTATGAGGTTTCCTGCACGCGCATATAATTGCATACTATAAACGGCGCATTAATGTTGCGTAAACAAGCAAGCGCATGCAAGAGAGAAAGAGAGGTACAGATATGACTATTGCAGCAGCTGCGCTTGTTCCGGCGGCTGCATGTAACCCCGCGCTTATTACACTTCAAACTGTGTTTCCCTACGCCCTTCATCCAAGGCACCGTCCTGCAAATTGATTTTGTTCATTATTTTTTTATCCTTGGCGCGATGTAAGCTTTGGCTGCGCGGTGGAACCATGGATTCGGGGTGGTGGTGGGTGATTTCGGATGGGGTGGAAACCGAACGCCTAATTGAAAACCGTTGCGACACGTGGTTCGTTCAACTTGCCGCGGTGGTGTCACGTTACCTTTTTATCCAGCGGCGATGCGCAGTTTCGCCGCGAGAGGACGAGCGGGAGGAGAGTGGTTAGGAAACGTCTTGGCACGAAATTGCCTGGCTAAGAGTGGTTGCCGCAGACGCGGTTCTTCTTATAGACATACAATAAACGAGAGAGAAAAAAGATGCGCACGTGTGCGATCGAGTGCATGTCTTCGTGCAAGGTAATTGTGGGTTTGGCAAGGGTGTTGGGAAAGGCTGTCACACCTGTCCCGTTTATTAGGGAGGCGATCGCCGGGCTAATTCCAAGAGCCGAAGTATCGGCCCCCCGAACCGCACCACGAAAGCGTGGACAATTTAGAAGTGGTCCTTATTGGTGCGCCAGCGGACGCCGGCTGTGGCCCAAAGAACAAGACAGAGCCGAGAGTTGATAAACCAACAAAATTATATTCTCATTAACGGCAGATCAAAACGCAATACACACGTATGCACACTCCACAATAGTTACATACAATACGTCACCAAACAAACAATGTACTACACAGTACAATCAACCACACTTGAAACAACGGACACAGACAACAATACGCACTACAATGCAGTCGCATGCATTGAACAACCAAGACACTTAAAGACCAACGAGATATAAAACCTATTCAGTCCAAAGTCCTTGGAACAAAAGTCTGAATGATACTCTTCCGAGAATCACTCACTCAAAGTCCAGCGTTGTTGTCGTTCCGCAGCTCTCGAAGTTCTCTCTTCCAGGAAACCTCCCGTCTTCAATTGGCCACTCTTCCAACTTCAACTTCTTCGCCGGAAATCCGTCGGCTTCACACACGCAGCTGTTGCCCGCGTCTTCGCTCGATAGCGGTAAACACACACTCTTGCCTGTAGCTCGAGCCGTCCCTACGGACCACAAACTTCGCCGACTACACGGCGGACTCTCTACGCACTCAGGCGCTCACTTCCGTCTCCTCCTGTTCTGTCACTACGGGCAGAACCTTCGCCGACTACACGGCGGAATTCCTACGCGCTCTGGCGTTAACTTCCGTCACCTCCTGCTTTCTCGTCTCGGCCGCTCGATTAAATACCTTCCGCGCCACTTTCCAGAATTTTCTCGTCCTTTCGTCGGCGCGATACGCAGCGAAGGCTGGAGAGAGGCGAGACGGTTTGTCAGCCCTCCGCGTCGGGTGACTCAGCTCGGCGTAGCCACGCCTCCCTCGTTCTGGAAATTTCTAGCGCTTGCCCGGCCGCCGCTGTGGGGTGAGGAGGTTCGTCTGCGAAGCCGTGCTTCTGCGGGGAGAGCGCGCGCCCGGGAGCCTTGGATGTTTGCTTTCTTTTTTTTTTCTTTTTACCTCGCGGCGTTTCTACCGCCCGTTGTCGCAAGGATTTGGCGGCGCGCTCTCTTTTTTAGCGCTCGTTCTGTGACACTGCCCCCCCACTTTAAGAATATTATCTCATAATATTCAAAACCACACAAACGAGCGCGAACAGTCACCACACATTCTCACAGACTGTAACACAATCCGTCGCTCATGACACTTCACATTCACAATATATCACTCAATACAATCGTACATTGTAGTTCAATTCCACAACACATGAAATATAGCCACAGGTACATGCCTACAACACTTCATCACACATTCTAAACAATACAACCGTACAAAGTTCTGTCTATCCAACAATTATACAACACTATACATCACACCATCGCACAGAACACTGACTCACTCGACATACACTTGAGACACAGGATAACAAGAATATTAACACAACATATGTCACTCAGCCCTGCCGAACACATTCTGATTCCACCTCAGCACCTATCTTGAGTACTTCGAACAGCGCTTGCGCCCCTTTTTGCGGTGCTCGCTCGATCTATTCTTGTGTTTCCACGTTCTTTTTCGGCGAGCCCTTTCCCACGACGATATCTGAGGCGTCGTCTCAGCCATCGTTGTCTCTTCCGACACCGTTAACGCGTCATTACATTCGACGGGTCCTGTCTGTTTATTTACCCGCTTGATAATGCCTCTACATTTTGCCCGGCTGGCCAACTCCGTCTCCTTTATACTGTCTGTCGGTTGAGGTCGTGCCGACGTAAGTCCAGTTGCTCGGCCCGTGGACTCATTCGACACGATCGTCTTCTCCTTCGCTGTCTCTTGCGCCGCAGCTTCACCTTGGGCTCTAGTGAGACCCGTCACGGGATGCTCCTCCACTGTATCTCGCGGCCGCTGTGTTGGCGAGGGCTCTATCTTCGGGTCTTCTCCCAAACATTCCGGATCACTTGGCCCTCGCGCCCCGTCGATGTTTCCGATGACAAGGTCATACAGGGGGGTCGTCATGCATAAAGCAGTAACCTTCCCGCTGAAGTACGGGGTTTCAACCTCAATTTCTGCTTCGGGAAGCATCCGGACCGTACGGTCAATTAGGCAAACCGGTTTCGTTCTGCCTGTCAACTCTCTTTCCCGTACCAAATTTCTTCTCACGATAACCGTGGAGCTACCGGTGTCTCTTAGAACCGTAATCTTCTTGCCTGCAATCTTTCCAGGAAGCGTTGGCATTCCCTTCGTAACACCGGTTGGCTGTTTTGACATTACAGCCCCCACAATAGGAATTTTCTCCCCATTCTTCAACTCTACGAATCCATCGGTGACGGCATTATTATCAGATTTCGGTGCCGCTTGCACACAAGATACCTGGTGAGTTTGACTCACTCCGTTCCGACAAGCGTCTGCTTTGTGCCCAGTCTGACCACAGTTAAAACATTTTACAACCGTAGGGCTCGTAAAGATCGTTCGACAGTTTTTCGCGCGATGACCCACTCGGTTGCACAGAAAACATCGCGGAATGCTCTCTGGTGCACGCTTCTTTTCTTCGGGAGCCAATTCCTTCGACTCATCGGGACAATCTTTCTTGACCTTGGCCAAATTAGTTCCTCCTTGCGCTTCTAAGAACTGATCAGCCAATTCAAGCATTCCTTCAAATGACTCCGCCTTCCTCTCTTTCAAATACAGCGACAGGCTTGGGTGGCAACTAGTAAGAAATTGTTCTTTAATTAGCAGCTCTCTAAGCTCATCGTACTCCTGTGCTGTCCCTGAAAGTTCAATCCATCTGTCGAAATAATGGCAAAGTCGGGCAGCATACTGCGTAGCTGTCTCACCATCAGCTGGCTTTCCTGTCCGAAATCTGTCCCGGAATCCTTCCACGGTAAATCTAAATCGCTTCAACAAAGCAGCTTTCACCTTTGCGTAGTTGGCTGCATCGGTCGGCGTCAGCCTACCGTACACACTGAGCGCTTCACCACTCAAGCAGGTACTCAAAGCAGTTGCCCATTGCTGTTCCGGCCAATTCTGGCTCCTCGCAATCGTCTCAAATCTGTGGAGGTACGCGTCTAGGTCGTCCTTCCTTTCATCAAACGCTACGAGCAGCTTGCTTGGGTTCAAGCGGAAGCCGTGATCTTCCCGTTCGCTGCTTTCAACTCTAGCTTGGACGGGAGTTTCGTTTCGCTGTTGCAAACGGAGCCGCTCGAGTTCAATTTCGTGCTGCCGCTGCCGTTCCCTTTCAGCCATCTCCGCTTCTCTTTCTTCTTTCAGCTGGCGCTCCCTCGCTTCTCTTTCTTCTCTCGCCCTTTCGGCTGCCAACTTCTCTCTCTCCAGCTCCAACTTCAATTGCTGCTCTCTTTCTTCCTTCAGCTGTCGCTCCTTTGCTTCTCTTTCTTCTCTCGCCCTTTCAGCGGCCAGCCTTTCTCTCTCCAACTCAGCTGCCTTTTCCGCTTTGGCTCTTTCGACCGCCAACCTCTCTCGTTCCAACTCAGCTGTTTTTTCTTCCTTGGCTTTCTCAGCTGCCAACCTTTCTCTCTCCACCGCCTCTTTCTCCTTCTGGCTTACCCATTTCCGTAGTTCGGCGCCGGAAAGACCCATCTTCTCACCAAGAGCAACTAACTTTTCGAGATCCATTGTGTCTCGCAACTCGCAACTAAAACCTTGCCGCGTGCAAAAAGTATCTGCCTAAATCAGTCTATCGGAACACTCTCCTGCACTCGTTAACGAGAACACTGAACAACACACAAAATCGTTCCGATAGCACTATCAACAACTCGAGGCTCTTTCTCACTACTTTGGACACACTGTGCACCAAAAGGTCCTGTCGCGGACGCCAGATTAATTGTCACACCTGTCCCGTTTATTAGGGAGGCGATCGCCGGGCTAATTCCAAGAGCCGAAGTATCGGCCCCCCGAACCGCACCACGAAAGCGTGGACAATTTAGAAGTGGTCCTTATTGGTGCGCCAGCGGACGCCGGCTGTGGCCCAAAGAACAAGACAGAGCCGAGAGTTGATAAACCAACAAAATTATATTCTCATTAACGGCAGATCAAAACGCAATACACACGTATGCACACTCCACAATAGTTACATACAATACGTCACCAAACAAACAATGTACTACACAGTACAATCAACCACACTTGAAACAACGGACACAGACAACAATACGCACTACAATGCAGTCGCATGCATTGAACAACCAAGACACTTAAAGACCAACGAGATATAAAACCTATTCAGTCCAAAGTCCTTGGAACAAAAGTCTGAATGATACTCTTCCGAGAATCACTCACTCAAAGTCCAGCGTTGTTGTCGTTCCGCAGCTCTCGAAGTTCTCTCTTCCAGGAAACCTCCCGTCTTCAATTGGCCACTCTTCCAACTTCAACTTCTTCGCCGGAAATCCGTCGGCTTCACACACGCAGCTGTTGCCCGCGTCTTCGCTCGATAGCGGTAAACACACACTCTTGCCTGTAGCTCGAGCCGTCCCTACGGACCACAAACTTCGCCGACTACACGGCGGACTCTCTACGCACTCAGGCGCTCACTTCCGTCTCCTCCTGTTCTGTCACTACGGGCAGAACCTTCGCCGACTACACGGCGGAATTCCTACGCGCTCTGGCGTTAACTTCCGTCACCTCCTGCTTTCTCGTCTCGGCCGCTCGATTAAATACCTTCCGCGCCACTTTCCAGAATTTTCTCGTCCTTTCGTCGGCGCGATACGCAGCGAAGGCTGGAGAGAGGCGAGACGGTTTGTCAGCCCTCCGCGTCGGGTGACTCAGCTCGGCGTAGCCACGCCTCCCTCGTTCTGGAAATTTCTAGCGCTTGCCCGGCCGCCGCTGTGGGGTGAGGAGGTTCGTCTGCGAAGCCGTGCTTCTGCGGGGAGAGCGCGCGCCCGGGAGCCTTGGATGTTTGCTTTCTTTTTTTTTTCTTTTTACCTCGCGGCGTTTCTACCGCCCGTTGTCGCAAGGATTTGGCGGCGCGCTCTCTTTTTTAGCGCTCGTTCTGTGACAAAGGCAATGGCATAAATAAGATAGAATTATCTTTACAAAAAAAGCCGGGAAGGGTACGGGAGCCTGTTTTCTTGAACGTCGGTTTCCAATCCGGAAATTGGCCCCGCGGCAACGACGTTGATTTCTCCGACACCAAAACATAAGCACGTATAGGCTTGCACGCACGCACACACACACGCACGCTTTCAATCACACGCAGGGGCGTGTGCACCCACGCACGTATGCATACAATTATATACACGTGTAGACAAGCAGGTACATACACGCGCGCGCGTACAAGCGCGGACATTGTTGGAACTTGTAATCGCGGGTCCGCTAATAGTCGTGGCGTGATTGAATTCAATCGTTCATTATCAAAGTATACGGACTTGGACAGCGCTGCGCGAGAAAACAGCCGTCTGGTAAAGGCACCGATTCGGTAGCAAGTTGACGCTCAAGCCTTGTTTTCGGTTTCCAAGTTGGAGCTGGTCGAGCTGATTGCAGTTTTTTTTTTCGAACTTCCTCCTAAATTCCACGCTGTAATTGTAGAAGTAAGCAACGAAGAATTGATTATATTATTTATAATTTATACATGTGCCTCAATCAGAAGGTCACTTGCTTAGCACCAGGGGCTCAGTGTCTTCTGTACGTCGCTTTACCAACGGTATTGCAAGATCGCCACTCTGCCGCCTCTACGTAGATTCAGTGACATTCATCACGTGTCAATCATGAGGAGTGGCGTACTAAACTTCGGCCGAAAGCAGGGCCAAATCGAATGTGCCAAACAGGATAAAAACTGGTCTTGCGTGCTCCCATTGTCGAAAGAAAAGATAGCACAAGAAAACTCCAACTGCCCCGCCGCGGTGACGGTCTATAGTGGCTAAGGTACTCGGCTGCTGACACGCAGGTCGTGGGATCAAATCGCGGTGGCGGCGGCTGCATTTTCGATGGAGGCGAAAATGCTGTAGGCCCGTGTGCTGATATTTGGATGCACGATCAAGAACCCCAGGTGGTCGAAATTTCTGTAGCCCTTTACTACGGTGTTTCTCATAATCATATGGTGGTTTTGGTGACGTTAAACCACACGTATCAATCAAGAAAACTGCAACTACGAAGGCAACGAAACTCGGCAGGTGATGTGAGGGATAAGCTTGTGAAGGCACACACCTTCGTACTTACAAGGCTCGATGATGGCAGCGAAGCAAGACCCGTTTTGCACAGAGATTCAAGGATTGCTGCGTGACTTCTCGTTTAACGTTTTTCTTTTTAGTTTATGATAGAAAGTCTCACGATGGGCCACAGTAGGACGCTTTCAGTTATCAGACTTGTAAGGGCGTTCCACTCTGATCCTAATCTATGACGTCACTCGCTCGTGGAAATGGCAGGCTTTGTGAACGGTGATAATTTCTTGGTTGTCGTGTAAGGGACCACAACAACAGGAAGTGTGATATCTGTGTGCCGTGCATAGAGGGCAGATGGAAAACCATTTCATTCCATGTCATTTTTTATGTATAGTAATCTCAAGAGGAAAAGAATTTAACATTTATGGTGTCTTATACTCCATGCCATATATGCTCTTCAACGGTGTCGTCCACTGAGCTCTAAGGTTTGACTTATCTATGCTACTTCGCTACTTCCACATTGTTGACACATATGTTTTTAATGGCCTGTGTGGCATGGCAGCTTCAATAACATAGGTGAAGGAAACACAAGCCGTCATACCAGAGAGTCAGCCTTCGTTGGAGAAACAAGCTCATTTCGGTCAGAACTTTGCCCGCGATTACTGAGACAGTTTCTCTTTGCAGCAGTCCTCGTAGGACGCCTTCCATTGTTTACACTTGAACAGTGAGGAATTGTTGAAATTTTTTTAATTATGAGGGCATTGTGCTGGTAGTGCCATCAATTCTCAATTACGGAAACCTTGGGCTAAGGTGACTGGTTGGATGCTGTTGGAATCGCTATCAATAATACAAGCTTGCCATGCCTCGTGCTACCTTTTAACGAAAAAGAATAAAACTTTAAACACTTATTGCTGGGCGTCATGAAACCAATAAAGCAGTAAACGTCATTGCCAGCACAACGTCATTGTTCACCTATATCGTTTGTCATAGGTTGGTTTCGAATGCCCCGAAGTCACAACACCCGACCAATGAAAATAGACTAATTGCGATGGCTGCGACCTCATCAGTGATGATGAATCAGCATTATCTAATATCTCGCTTTATCTATAACCCGCACTGATTTTAAAGTTTATTTTAGTTAAAATGTGTTCTTGAAGTTTCACATGGATAATTAGCAGTGTCGAAGTTGGCATCAATTAGCTTGTCGTAAGCAGTGACTCCGGTATCAGGAACAACATAAATGTCCTTAAAATTAGTTGCTTACTTGATGTTGGCGCCATTTTCAGTTTTTATTTCAATGGACGTTGTTTCACTTCCTATTCGCACCAGCGTGTCTTCGCTGAAACATTTCATTGTCTGGTTGTGCAACGAAATATTATTATCAAACCCACTGTGTGGCGGTAAAGTACGAAATAATTTAGGTTAGATTCATTTGCTTCACCTAGACTCAGCAAGCGCTGAAAGAAGCGAGAGTTCTCATTTGAGCTTCCCTAGCAGACGACGCGGCGCGCTTTCCTAACATCGCTGTCGTTTTCCACCAATCAGCGCTCGGCTCTTCCGTCGGTGCGGTCTTGCTGCTCCGGCCACCGGGCGCACTCCCTTCCCCTGGACGTTTGCAACGCCTCGGTCGGCTTCATCGGCGGCGCGGGTTTGGAAGTGTGACGCGTTGGTCTGCGTGAAATTGGCGCTGATAGTTTGGTTTGCTCGTGGTGCTTCCTGTGCGTGAAACTGCTTGACTACTGGTTCTTTGTGTGTGTGGTGCGTGATCTACCGGATTGCCCGAAAAGCCCGGAGCGATCGCCGCTCCGTCTTTTCAACAAGTCAGCTAGGCCTAATTCGCTCGCTCTCCGAGGCTCCGGCAAGAAAGTATCGCAGTGTGAAGGTGAGTCTTTTTATGCTTTCGCTCCCGAGAGTGTATCACGAGTCGCTTGCGATGTCATAGCAGTCACCAGAGCAGCCACGAGCGAAAGAGAGAACAGTGAAAAGCCGGCACCGATGTGTCGCTTTCGCCGTTTCGATGCTAGCCGGAGAGTCGGTCGTGTTGTAGCATGTTCGCCTGTCACTTCGCCGCTGGCTTGTCCACGCGCGCCGTGGTTCGTCTAGCGTTGCGATAGCGATGCTCTGACTTTGCGAGGTTTACATAAGTCTCATCGAACCGCGTTGGGTAGAGATCTCTCAGCTAAATTCGTACGTCGGTTGCGATTCCGGTCTCGCGCCTTTTGATTCAAACGAGAGCGTCGGTCGTGTCTCTCGGTTCCTGCTGCATTTTCCTGGAAACCGAGGCGCGTATTGAGCAAGAAGGATGGGTTACCGAGGCGTGATGTGTATCAGTGCGTTGTAGTAGGCGGGGTAACGAAGCGTCGCCTCGCAACGGTGGTGACTTGCCGAACGTTTCTAGCGCAGGCAGTTTCGCTCGCGATTGTCGACTCCGTCCACCGCACTTTCACTTGCCGTCGGGGTTTTATTGTTTCTGCATTTCTTTTTTTTTTGCCTATTATGTGTTGTGCGGCGAGGTACAGTACAGTTCGTCGTGTTCAGATTTTTTCACGCCAGCTTTACGCTAGCTCAGACGCATAAGCGCGCATATCGGCAGTATTTGGTCGTCTCTAATTTAAATAAAAGTGCATTTAAATATCACCAACTTTAGGGCCAACTAGTCAACGCCGCTTGTTGTGTCGCGTGCCCATATTTTAAGGTACTAACGCGTTGATATGTGACAGCTGCATGTTGACTTAGTGATGTCCTAGTAATTATTATTCGAACGTTTCTGTAGTTGGGTGCGGCAAGCGGTTTAGTGCGATCGCCGTGCTTGTAGCGATTCGTTTCGCATGACGCAATGAGCACTTTGCGCACGATCTTTGTTAGGCGGTTATGAGCTGTATAAACACGCTCGCACGTACAGTATGATGCAGTGGTCTCCTAGCCGGCTCGATGGGTTCATTTACGTAGAGCCCAACGCCCTGGGAGGCGTGGTCCATTGATCCGCCGTTCCCTCTCGCTCCCCGAGGTGGCGCCACCGCCTTAGGGAGCTCGTCTATTTCGGTGGTTTCCAAGGCGGTGCCGGTTCGAAATGAATATGGGCTTGCTAATGGCAATTTTCTCAAACCGAATCGAACAGGATCGAAATCAAATGGATTATCGAGTACTTTTTTTAGTATTTATCGAATATAGAACACCCGTTTTCGCAGTTAGGGTCATCTCTCTTGTCGCAATATTAGCATTGAAACCACTGATGCAGCACCAAGAACTGATAAAGGGAGATTCTTCGCATGCACAGAACGTTTCAGAAAATGTGACGGAACGTCGTGTGAACGCCGAAGTCTGGCTGCTTGAGTTAAGTAGCCCAGCTGCACCAAGCCCACACTTTGCGTTTAAATGGGTGCAGTTAGACGTTTCGAGATGGCGAAATGGCTAGTTTAAAAACTACTAAACTATTGAAAATTACTATAAGCTATTGGAGACTATTGGATACTCACTAAAATTTTCGATTATCGGGCGGTTCGATTCGATGTTCAGAAATTTCGGATATTTGGGCACGCAGCTTCAATACTACTCCAGTCTCTGAGAAAAGGCGTTTGTACTTCCATTATTTGTCGTCCATGTTTCTGTTGCCTAATACTAATCCTTAACGTAATAATAGTGTTGCCTAATACTAATACAATAATACTAAGGCCTAACCGCGCTGCCCCGTTTGTTCTTGAAGTTTATATTTATGCAGACCTCGCCTTTTTTGCATGACTTTTCCCGCTGTTATTAAGCGAATAAAGTTTCATCTACTGTCGATTTATCTTACAAATATCGCGCGACAATTAACACCTACACACGCGAAGAAAACACGGCATTCAAGGAGGAACGCTGTTTATGTTGGAAGATTCTTGTCGTGTTGTAAACGCTATCCCACCCCTCGTGTAAGCTTTAGTGACCCCCCCCCCCTCTCTCTCCTTTCTTTTTTTTTCTTTTTTTGTGAGTTCTGAGTTCGTGTGCTTAGTGGCGAGGGGTTTCCGGCGCCTCCTTGAAGGTTACAGCGTTCCCTATTCATCGTTTCAATATAACAGAAAAGAAAAAAAAATGAAAAAAAAAAGTTGCGAACAGTGACGGAGTACTCGACGCTGTTAACGAGATATTGTCGCTAGGCGGATAATTGCGAAGTATTCCAATTATACGGCAGTGACACTCTCGAGATAATGGCGTAAAATAAAGGTAATTGCCGAATGACCAGTCTTCTTGATGATGTGGTTACTGATTGAGTTTGCGCGCTGTTGTGCAGGGTACTTCTCTGTAGGTGGTCCCCTCTCTGAAATGATTAGAACTTTTTCGAATGGTGTCGCGAGTACATTGGAGAGAGAAAGAAATGAGATGGAAAGCGAGGTTATCCAGAAGATAGCCTTCTGCAAGGCAATGTAGGATGGAAGAAGAAAAAGGAGCATGAGAGGCAATCTGCTTGTTTTCAAGTTTTGAAACTATCGATGTGGATGTGTACATACGCCAGGCAATCATTTCCGGAAAAACTTGCTGTTTATTGTTAATTAATTAATTAAGTTAGTTATTTCTAGTGCGAATGTGTGGACATATGTCAGTTACAAGGATTGAGGAGGAGGATGTTCCCTGACCTTTTCTCTGCAGCGAACCTTAGGTATAGTACCAATGATCAGCTGCAATATATTCCCGACATGCACACTGCTGGAATTTGCCACGTATAAATTACGAGTGTTAATTAAAATCGCCAAGCTTAAATGAAATTAAAAAAAAATACGTTTACGGATTTTTCGTTTGTGGCACTCCGCATTCGGTTCACTCTAAACTTTTAAAGAAACTGCTATCCGCACGCTCTAGAAAAGCAAGAAAGAGAGAGAGAGTGAAAGAAAGAAAGAGAAAGTAGGTGTAAGAAGCTGTATGTTTCATTAAAATTTCGCGCTGAAAACTTCTAAATGGTGGGTTAGTGGGATTAACGGATTTAAAATGGTTGTCCCAGGTGTTCTTAATAATGATAATAGTGTTCGGGGTTTTACGTCCCAAAACCGCTATATGATTAGGAGAGATGCCGCTGTGGAGGGCTCCGGAAATTTTGACCACCTGGGGTTCTTTACCGCGCACCTAAATCTGAGCACACGGGCCTACAGCATTTTTGCCTCAATATATATATAAGTGGTTATATCAGAAGAAAAGAAAAGAAAGGTGCCGACCCGTAACTGTCTCTCCTTACGAGGACACCTCAACAGGTCAGCAGAGGAATGGGATATGGGGAATAAAAGATATAGGGAAAAAGAAGGAGGGATAAAAAGAATAGAAGGAAAATAGACGGCGAAGAAGCCAGCCAACGAGAGAGAAAAAGGAGATAGGAAAGTGGGGATCCGGTCGAAGCAGTCCAAGGGCGGGGTGCCACAATGCGAGAGCTGCACGGCTTCAGGAGACCGCGGAGGGCGAACCAGTCGGCGGGAGCTACGCTGAAGTCGGAGATCGCGAGGGCACAACCGTCCAGCTTGAAATCCTGCGAGCGAATGTTTGCCTCAATCAAAAATGCAGCCGCTGCATCCGGTATTTGATCCCACGACCTGCGGGTCTGCAGCCGAGTACCTTAGCCACTAGACCACCGCGGCGGGGCAATGTTCTTGTTCTCGTCTGCATCGCGCGTAAATGTATGCACGTGGCATGCTTTCATGGACATTCTAAGTGAGTTAATTGGTTCTCGGACATCAATACAATCTCAAGTAGCGCAGCGAAACAGTGCAAGAAAAGGTGAACTGGGAACACAGGTGCAAACCTGCAACTGTAGGCGGATCCGTGAGTTTGTTTACTAACGAGCTGCGCATGCAGGTGCACCGTGACAATGACGAATTGATATTGTCATTCAAACACGAATCAATGAAACGAAGCGCATTCGAAGTTTTATTTCAGCATAATATAGCGTAATCTAAGTGTCGCTGCGCACTCCTCACTTGTTCTCTTCGGCAACGCCTGTGTTCGTATTTTTTTTTCTTTTATTGTGCCGTTTTCTTGCGCAGACGTATGGCGTTATTTATGTTTGCAAAAGTATTTATGACCAACTGCTCAAAATCAAAACCTTCGTAACCCGGTATTCCGCTTCGTCGTTTCGGCTACACTATGCCCGCGAAGTTTATACTGCTCTGCAGGGTGGGCAACTAATTCACGTGTTTTTCGCGCCACGACTAGTTCTGCCGAGCTCCTTTCTCGGGGAAGGCACGACGAGCCTGGGCTCTCTCTCACGCCCGGATCTCCTACTTTCTCTCTTCCGTAGAGTTTTCTAAAGTGAACTATATAGGGGGACTCTGGCTCGTTCAGCCACCATGGGATTGATGGGTATTTTTATAGTGCAAAAATTTGCCTATCTAAAGTCTTCTTGCTTGCAGGCCTTGGACGCACTGGTGCGTTCGTTTATTGTTGTATTTTGGTTTTGTTTCGAATCAAAGAATGGACCTTTGCGAACCTTTGCGTCAGCCGATTTAAAGGTCGAGGTGGTGAAGTGTAACTGCTGAACCTTTGCTGAACGTCGTCTCGCGACTAAGCGGGTTCACGCCCCAAGAAGCCACACGGAGCCAGAAGGACCAAGACTATATATATATATATATATATATATATATATATATATATATATATATATATATATATATATATATAGGCAAATTTGTCTACTATCCACCGTTCCTATTTTATCTCTAATATAAGTTACTGTCCGTTTCATCGCCGATACCCCGCATCGGGTTGCGCCAGGTTTCTCACACAGTGGCCAGGACTCTAAGGAACAACCAACCAACCAACCATTCCTTTGCTGGCTGAAGCGCTGTGCGTTGCAGCTCCCATATAGACACTAGCGCCTGATTTCCCCCTAGGAAGTATCGTAGGAAACATGGTCTCTTTGTCGAGATTCATCGTGAATAATTTCGGGTCTTGAAGCTCGCTCCGGACGAGACGAGACACGCGTCGCCTTCTGGATAAACGTGTGGGCGCTGTTAGGTAGCCCGGGGTACCCGGGCTACCTAACACTACCCGGGGCTGCCTGCCTCACGCGTCTGTTAGCGCCCTTTGCTTCGAGGGATGCTCGCGCGCGCACCTTGGCCTCGCCGGCTGTGCAGCATGGTACTACAGTAGCGCGCCCCGTCGTAGTGGCGCGGTACTTGGTTTGGCAGAGTAGGTCCGCGACGTTAGCGCGCTAATGGTTATGGCGTTGCACCCCTAATTATTTACCGTTAACGAGCAGCAACCGTAATAAGGGCGTGCGGAGGGTCTGGCTCGACAATGCTTCTTCGCTTCGCGTATTCTCGTCTGGCTGGTCAACGCGCGGGGCGTCGTCTGTGTATACGAGTGACAGGCTAAACCATGGGGGGGGGGGGGGGGGCGTTAAAAGAATGACGCGAGTTGTAAGATCACGTGCCTAAGCGCTCTGCTGCAACATTTCCTTTATGTTTTCACTACAGAACTTCCCTGCTCAGCGGGGTTTATTTTGTGACAAAGAAGCCCGTATATCGTGTTCGCGTGGCACCAAGGGGGTGGTTGCCTGTGCGTATATGCGGAGGCCTCTGCCTGCACATGGGTTTATAATGAGCATTGCCTACCCGTTGGTCGCTTCTATGCAAAGCACGTCGAACCTCTTCCTTTCTATCCCAACCCCCCCGTATTCGACCTCTTCTGTCCTAACTTCTCGACTGACGCCAATTACCATTAGTACGAATGCTAGTGCCAGAAAGATTGTTCAGTAACATTAAAGTTACATGCAGTTTCATCGAGGAGAGAAAATGTGTTGAGTAAGGTTTCCTGAATCGACGACACCCATTTCTTAACTGGTCGGGGATGGAGCAGACGTAGTTCTACCTATGAACAAGGCAGCATTTAAAGCGGTAGTTCAGTGCAGTGTGTGGCGACACGCAGCAACTTCGCTATAGCGAGTGCGCGAGGTCTACTTTATGCGGCGCACACTGCTGTCAAGGAGCATCATGTGAAACAGATGTCGGGGGAAACTCGGTTGAGAAAAGTGAATGAAAATATTTGATTATCGTGACGTTATTCGTGATAACCTCGTCGGGTCGGTGTTCCTATTAGACAGCCATTAATCCCGCTTAGACTTACCGGACAACAGTGGGGACCTTTGGGCTTGCTGGGGTGAGATAGTAGTCTTCGCGAAAGAGGCACTGTGTTTGTTTTTCTGCGTCCGCGTGTATTTTGCGCTACGTGCAAAAATTGCCAGAAAAGTCACTCGGCCAGGAGACCAGCAAGCAGTGGCGGTGACCATGCAGCGCGATCTGCACTATATATGTAGTGCTCTTAAGAGATCGATTTAATCGGGCAGCCAAATATCTTCCGACCACGCATGATGAGTCAATGAATTGAGGGTATGGGCGAGTGCGTCGGGCTGACTAGGAGCCCGTTTATTGTCACAGCCGACGGCTTTATGCTCACATTTCATACCATACGAATTGGATATTTTAAGAAAGGAAATGTGTCAATGCTACATGGGGATAAGCAGTTTCTTTTTCTTGCGTGTAGGTTGTACTGTGAAATTGTTGAACAGGGTATATCGATTGAAATGCAAGGAATTTCGCTAAAATATTGGGGTCAGCTACGGTCCTTGTAGCACAGTTTTTAACTACTTCAAGCCTCAGTTCTCCCCTGAGCTTCTGTCTGCTCTGGGTGTAACTATGCAGCACGAAGGATTGTTCCGCGCATGCGTAAGTGATAACGCGCGGCACATTAATGTGTTGCTGATGTCGCTTCGTACATGTTTCCGTCAGGGGTTTGACAGATTCCAATATCCATGATAAGGCCGTCAGTGGGAGAAACCGGGCGCCATATATAATAGCATCATTGAAAACTTGACAAATGTTGTTGTCGGTCTGGGTCTCGCACCGAACGGCGCTCGCAGTCCTACACTGCGTTTGTCCCGCTCACCACCACATGCTACCGGAACAGACAAATAGGGCAGAACTGCACCGTCATTAATATAGGTTGTTCGTCGATTCTTTATCGAGTTTGTTTGGCTGTGAACGCGCCACAGCCAAGGGCCGCTGTTATGTTGCGCCGATGTCGCGGCCGAAGTGCTTTCTCCCGTAGCTTGTTTGGCTGGACTGTCGAGAGAGTGCGCGGATGAGAATCGGCCCGGTCGGGCCGGCTGCTTGCTTGTTGGGTGCAGTTAATCGAGAGCGACCTCGTCTAGCCCCCGAGCTATTGCGGCCGCGCCACCTTTCTGGCTCTCGGTTTTTTTTTCTTCCTCGCCGTTCCCACGGTAGTCGTAGTCCGTCGTCATCTCTCACTTGGCGCCGCCTCTGCGCACGTAAAAACCCGCGGGGGTCCTTCGTTTGGTCGTCCATCTGGGGCGCCTTCGAGGAGAGACCCGCCGCTGTGCCAGCGTGTGCACCGCCGAGGGTGCGAAAAGCAATCGGTCGGCCTCCGCGAGGACTGGTTAAGTAGCGCGACGCGTGGGCTCCGTAGCATGGCCGGCCTCTCTCGCTCGTCGGTCGGCCGACTTTCTCTCTTATTCCCAACGCTCCCGGCGCTGTCGCTTCGGAACGGCCTTGCAAGGTCGTACCGAAGCCGGCGCCTACAGCTCCTTAGTCGCTCGGCGATCTTTCTTCATTTTTCTCCCGTCCCGCGTCGTCGTGGCGCAGACAAGGACGGTGCTTGCGTCCGGATCGAACGACGACGGCGCAGCGAGGCAGTAGGCGAGCGTATGTATTGCCAACCAGCGCTGCACCCAAAGAATGGGTGAGCATCCATCTCTGCCCCGGCCTGAACGGGGCTAATCGACGACTGCGCGCTC
This sequence comes from Rhipicephalus microplus, assembly GCF_043290135.1. Lineage (NCBI taxonomy): Eukaryota > Metazoa > Arthropoda > Arachnida > Ixodida > Ixodidae > Rhipicephalus > Rhipicephalus microplus. The sequence continues at coordinate 36,913,691 of NC_134704.1, read as the reverse complement.
TTGGATTTTTTTTTGTCCTTCGCAGCCGTCTCACTCGTCCGCCAGTATTATGGCTTACACGCGAACACGCGCGGCTTTTCCCCGTTCAACGAAATGTGAAGGAAGCAGCTCGTGCTATCAACCTTCGGGGCCGCCACTAGATTTAGTACGAGAGCATGGTGATAAGTCGGCGTACTGGCGTCGAAAGCGCTCTCTGCGCGTAATTAGGCTAATTGTGCCGTTATTATCAGCGTGACCGACGGCTGTAGCCAACGTTACTAGATTAAGCTAATCTAGTAACGTTGGGCGGTAGCCGTTTCCGTCTCAGCCGGTTCAACGATGGCCACTTAGCCTGAGATTTCCAGAGAGTTGGGAACAGCCGTGACTTCCTTTTCAAATGTAAAGCGTAAGAATCGTGACCGCCATCTTGTATTTTGCGAGAGTGTAGAGACAGCAAATAAAGCGGGCCTGTACAAAGTGCTCGCGTGAATTAGATGCTCCTAAATGATGTTCTTCACAGCAGAAAAAAAAGTCATGCGTCTCGTGATTGTGTCGCGCGATGATGACGTTTGCTGTTCATAAATATAGCTGTTTGCATAACGCTTCACTCTTATGGGCGAAGCCCCTTACGCCGTGGATCGTATGTCCCGTGTCGTCGTATTCGTCGTAGTCGGCGTAGTAACCAGTTGCATCGCATTGCATGTGAATAAAAACGGTGTCGCATCATATCCACGAGGTGAATGATGACGAGTGGGGTGAAGTGGACGGACGGATGGACGCACGGAAGCACGGGTGGACTGACGGACGCTTCACCCCACTGACCACCATTCACTCCGTGGATATGCTGTGACTTTTTTTCAACTATTTTAAACTATGGTTAATAAACAGCAGTTGATAATCAGCGTCATGTTGCGTCCGTTTCTTTGCCTTTCGTCTGTCTATATATATATATATATATATATATATATACATATATAATCAGTATGCGTCTTCAGCGCAATTCTCGCTTGTATACTGGCTGTCACACTTGGAGGAAAACTCGTAAATGCGGAACTGCTTGTACATTGCACCCCGAAAGCCTCATGCTCGCATTAGTTTTCGCGGTATACTCACTCCGTATATCTGTGTTCTAGCAGAAGCTGCTTTCCGACTCCTCCAGCCGACGGCCAAAAACAGAGAGATACCTCTTGTCCCGTTGACTCGTAAGCAGAATAGAGCGAGAGAGAGAAAAGATAAATAGCGTAGCGAGCGCGCCACAAGCCGCCCGCGCAGCCGCTGCAGCTTTCGGGGGCAAGTCGAGGAGTTGCCCGAAAACAGCAGAAAAGAGAACGGTGGAGGCTGGTTTTTACAGCCAGCGAAGCCCCTCCTCTAGCCTGCCATGTCCGGCACTGTCCCGCTGAGCTGACCTGAAACGTGCGACTGCCTGTTGGCTGGGTCATGCGTTGTCTCCTGCCTTGCCGTATATATGGTCGCCGTATCTCTGTCCGTGCTCCTTGGGGAAGTGTTTTTTTTTTCTCCTCGAGATTGCTGTGACGCAGCAGCCAGATCTCTCCGGGCGCTGCTGCACTATAGTGCGACAAGCGACTGTCTGTGGTTGGGTGCCAGGCAGGCAGGCAGGCAGGCCTGACGGAGGTAGGAAGGAAAGCGGGACCAGGAAGAGAAGCCGGGGTTTCTACTGAGTTTACTGACCAGAGCAACACGCCCGTTTGGAGTGTTGTTGTCGCCTCGGAGGCGACGAAGAGCTTGTTTTTTAGGTCGTTAGTCTCTCTTTGATTTGGAGGAGAGCATAAAACGTCGAACTGAGGCGACGGTATAAATAGCACCGCATCAGATGGCGTTGCTGTTGTTCCAGTGTTCTACATGGGCTTAATGCATTTCGGATGGCATATATGTGATGGCCCCAAGGAGGTGTTCGTGTAGGGCCACTCGCGGTTCGCACAATGAATGATGTGTCGCGACGTAGTATTTAGTTTGAATGAAGTTTTTTTTTTCTTCTTAATTGTTTTTATTTTTAACTCCTGACTTTCTTCAAAGAGATAACTGGACTCCTGTTATAGGTGGTTATATACCCCGTCAGAAAGCCGTGGGGCCGCCTCTCCTGACCCCTTTGAAAAACAACGAGAAAGTAACATGTCTTTAACACACATTCTTTTTGCTTTCCTCGCTTGTGTTGAAGGCTATACCCATCGTACTTCTAGCCGAGATTTTCTTTTTTTTGCTTTTGTCAAGCGAGCAATACTGAGAATGTGTGTTGAGGAAGCCCCGCCTATAGACATTTTTACTGACGGCTCCCTGGGCGCCACCATATTAGGGAGTTTTAGCTTGTACGTACACTTCTTTACGTTACCGTGTTACCGGATACCGGATAGAATCTGCGCATGCGCGGGTCTTTGCGGAACGTAAACCTTTACGTTTCCCTCCGGATCTGGTTTAAAAGTTTACGTTTCCTGCCATATAGACTTTACGTTTACAACCTTATCTCGCAAATACGCCTTCGTTCGTAGAAACTCGTGGTATGCGCATTGCGGGGACTCGAACCGTCGAGTTGCTATAAGCAGAAGTAGCTGAAGTGCGAGCGCCAATGGCCATTACATTGTTTCAGCCGGATTACCAAAGCTAGAATGGTCTAGAACATAAATGCCGTAAACGTGCGAATTCCGGAGAAGCTGGATAGGTGGTGCCATCTAGCGGGGCGATAGTGAACCAGGTAATCACAAAATTGTTATTGCGGAAACATTGAGCATTGTACGTCTGATGCAAAAAACGCGCAGCGCCGTTATTACAAATTAGTTACCTTTTTAATCATTTTCACCTCAAAAACATTGCGCGTAAGAACGTGTTCATGAATGTGGTTGCACGAAGTGTCACAAGATGTCGACACCATCGTTGCATTAGCCTTGTATTTTTCACTTTTTCGCGCATATGAGGATGCTGTACGCAATAAAAGAACGTCTCGTGATTTCACCCCAATGGTGATTTAATCATATGTAAGGTGAATGCAGTTTATATGCAGTTAGCATCACCATTTATGGTTTGCGAAAACGTAAAGGTATACGCGTTTACGTACGTACGTGAAAATTTACGTATGAGGAGCTAACACGTTGAAAGATTTCCGTTCCGGTAAGACGGTAAACGCGAAACGGTATCCGGTAACACGTTAACGTAAAGAAGTATACGTACAAGCTAAAACTCCCTATTCTTTGTTGTTAACGTGCATGACCAAGACCCCGCCCCCTTGAAATACACTGCCGCGTGGCTGTGACGTCGGCTTTTCTGCTCCCGTGCAACAGACCACGAAGGAGGGGATCTTACTCACAGTGCACTGAATCTGTAGTTATTCATGCGACTATCGTGCTGTTGAGTTTCCTGCTGTAGATTTGCGTAATGGTGGTGATATGTCGTTAAACTATATAGTGATGAGGATGACCAGTAGTACGTACGTGAGTCATGCGACTTTTTTCACTGGCATCCAAGTCACTTTCGCATTCTACAGTATCATTATTTTCATTACTACTACTACTACTACTACTACTACTACTACTACTACTGCTGCTGCTGCTGCTGCTGCTGCTGCTGCTGCATATGTTACTCCAATGTTTGTGCTTGTGTCTTCGGACGTTCTTGTTCTTTAATATTTGTATATCTTAAAACTGCATGAGCCACCTTTTTTTAGATCTGTGAAACCAATGAAATCGCAACTACTCTTAATTAGTTTTTGAAAGTAGTTGCACCTACGTATAACAATGTATGACATAGTTCAGGAAAGTTCTTGTGGCGATATTTTTATAATTCGTACGCTGACTGCACCGATCTATGCATACTTGCACCTCGCACACATTTTGTAACAACACGTGCCCGCATTTTCGTGCTTAGAACGTGATTTGTTTTCACGAGTGTAGCGTCAGAATGGCTTGTCGCAAATGTCCTAGTAGCCGTCTCAGTGCGCGGTGGCTAGCCCTGGGCTCCGTACATCAGCAGTGCGCGTGCCTTGCAGCGGACGCTACACTTGCTTGGGACGCGTGCCAGAGGCCCGCGTAGCCTCTGCCGTCGCAGCCCGCGGCTCGGTGTACGAGTTAGTATACGACGAGAGGGCTGACGATCCGCAGGCGGCCGCCGGACTTGCGCGCCTGGTCCCTCGCGAAGCCGATCCCTCCCCCTCGTGCATCTGGAGGTCGTGCGCGTGCCTCTGGCGCCCGGACGCGCCTATATTAGGAGCTACGGCCCCGGACGGCTCGTAGTGGGCCCGTCGAGTGACGCGGAACACGCGCGCGTGCCACGAAGGGGGTGGAGGGTTCGAAAGCTTGGGGCCCGACGGAGATGCGGGCCCCTTCATCCGCAGGAGCAAGCCCGTGTGATGCGTGGGGGCGACTCGCAAGCACGCTATCATTCATGACCTGTGGCCACGTTAGAATTCAGCGCTTGACCCGCGTATTTTACCGGGAAGCCTCCTTAGTCTGCTCTGTGCCGTCGTCGTTGTGGTCCTCGTAGTAGTAGTAGTAGTAGTAGTAGTAGTAGTAGTAGTAGTAGTAGTAGTAGTAGTACAGACAGTCGTTCGGCTGGTCACATGACCTGCCGACGGTGGTGGTGGTGGGGGGGGGGGGGAGGTGAATGAAGAAACTGATATGAATGTAAATATACTCGATATAATGATTGTGATAATGCTGATGATATTATGACGATCATGCTCGAAATGACGATGAGGCGGCGATGTCGACATGATGGTGATGATAAATGATGAGGAAAGTGCCCAAAACATAATAGCGCGCTTACGTAACATCTAGTGGCGTATTTATTTGGCCGGCCAATCGCAAACAATCGCCCATTTATGTCTTCGATGTTGTAATGTTTTCACGGAGTGAAACTGGCTGAAGTATCCTTCCACGTGCGAGGGGATATCCCATAGCGTCGTCGTCAGCGTTGTGAACTGAAGCAGGCGCGCGAGCGTGCGTGGCGAATTCATTCAACTCCGACGCGCAGCGTTTCCCTGCGAGAGAGAGTTTTAGTACTGCGTACGCTACGTATACGCACGCATGCGATGCGTGCGTGCGTATGTATGAGGTGATCGCGCCGCTCTCGAACAAGTTCGCGACAGCGCGAGACTTCGTTTTGCAAAATGGCGGCATCGAAGGCAAGCACCGACCGGCTCTGTGGTAACAGAACACTTTATCTGTGGCTACAGTGTACTAGAATGTACAGTGTGCTAGAATGTACAGTGTACTAGAATGTATTTAAGCTACAGTACATTGTACTGTGGCTTAAAATATGGCCATTATCTGGCTATAACACTTGGATTGGCTCACATTGGCTGTCAACAACACGTACTTCTATTTTGATCTACCAGATGACGCAACACGCTTCACGCTCGTTACGTACGCGGGTACTACTAAAAGCCGATTAGTGGCAAACGACGCCACGTTACGCAAGGCGCTTGCGTGATGCGTACGTAGCACCATTCCGCAGTACTAAAACTCTCTATCAAGAACAAGGAACGCAGAGGATAGCAGAAACAACCGGGAAGGTGTGTAGCTCGGCCTTCTCTGCCCCGGGCTTCGCGGTGCACGCAGATCGTATAGCGTACCGCTGAAATTCTTTGCGGTGACATCAGAGGGGAGAAACAGCACTGGCGGCTGTCGTCGCTTTCCCCGAGCGAAGCCAGCTGCCGAGCCTCTGCGCGACTTGTCTCGTCCCCGATGCCGCGGGCGTCGCCGTGCGCAAGATTTCGTTCTTCGGTCACGTCTTGCCGCGCAGGTGTAAGTGCGAGACAGAAGCCGAGAGGACAGACGCCTGGGCTTTTCTCTCTGTCTCCCTCCGTCTTCTTACTTTCAAAGAACAAGTTCTGCCGTGGTACAACGGCTGGGGGCGCACAGGCAGCTGAGATATAGACAGATATAAATGCACACACTTCGCGTTTTTCAACCACCGTCGCGCGCCCGCCTCTTTGTCTTCAATTTTTCCTTTCGCGACCAGTCTGCGGCGTTTTATTTCGTTGTTTTCTGTGTGTGCCGTCGTGTTCTCGGGATGTCCAGTGAGCGCTCTCGCCGGTGGTGCACAGCGGACGGCCGGCAAGCGAAAAGCTTGGTTAGTCGTCTCACATAGTTCCACGTGAAACACGTCACCTCGAGCAATGCGCTCAGAGTGTCTTATCATTCTTCCTTGTTCTTTTTTTTTTTTTGAAACAGTGGAGTAGTCGTACTGTCGACACAGGGTAGATTAAGTAGCATTAGTAGCAGTATTACGGGACCAAGAGCAGCAGCAGCAGCAGCAGCAGCAGTAGTAGTAGTAGTAGTAGTAGTAGTAGTAGTAGTAGTAGTAGTAGTAGTAGTAGTAGTAGTAGTGGCGGTGGTAGTAGTAGTAGTAGTAGTAGTAGTAGTAGTAGTAGTAGTAGTAGTAGTCACGGAACCAGAGGATGACCAATGAGGACCAATGTTTGATTGTATTGCATACATTAGCATTTGTTTTGCAATGTATAGCCGGTTATTCGTGTGTGTACACGGGGGGATTGGCGCTTTGTCAGGCTTTCTTTGCCTTTATGCCGATCCCCTGGACAACTATGGTTACAGGGGTGGTCTGAAATAAGTATGAAATGAAAGGATGAGTGAATAAAGAGGACGTTGCTCGAAGTGATTACGACGATCGAAGTGGTAGGGATGATAATGATGGTCGTAATGATGATTATGATCGTGCACGTGATCTCGCTAGCCAATCACAAACGCCCGCGTGCTTACAGTTTCGGCTGACCGACTGTTTTCACGGCGTGGAGCTGACTGAAAAAAATGCTTGGTTTGTTCTAAACCTCGTTTTAACCGCATGTACTATCGTGGCAATCCACCACATCCGGGAAGATATGTTGCCCCTTCCGTTCTTCCAATTCCGCGCTTCCGACAGGGGCGCTACTGTTGGGGATTAAATTTTCGGACCAGCGCGGACACATTCATTCTTTTTTTGTGGTACCGCCGGGGCGCGAGATCGGCGGAGAAGATATCGAAACGACGGTGATGTTGTGAAAAAAAAAAAAAAAAACCTTCCTCTCTAATAAACCACAGCGACACAGTCATCGGCGAAGGAAATTTCGTACTAAACGGAGCGTGGCGACAGGGGAATTGGTGTCCGTGCGAAGGAGGAGTTTCGGTTGCTTAAGGCGGAACAACGGAGTCGGTTACAGAGTCCCAAAATTAAAGCTCCGGTCTTGCGCCTGCCACAGAGGGTTTATAAAGAGATGGCGCGCTCATCGCGAAACGTATATACCATATAACTCATCGACGCTGCTACCCTGCGGCACGCGCCGACGTGAGCTGTCATTACCATTGCAACTCCGTTTTTCTCCGCGCTTCGCGTGCGTCTGGGTGTTCGCTTGCTGGGTCGTTATACAGTTTTTTTTTTGTGTTTTCTTCCTGTCTTGCTCCATGGGTTTTCGCATCCCGGTTTGCGTCTCGTTCTCTCTCTCTCATTCTTCTTCTTCTTCTTCTTGGCTTTCATGTTCTCATTCTTTTCATTTTGTCCCGCCAGCCGTACCGAGCGAAAACTTATTGCCAGTCCGTCAGGGTCGTCCCCCATCCAGTGGTCGTTACAACCTCGTCGTCTCTCTCGTGCCGACTGGCCCCCCCCCCCCCCCTCAATATATAGCTACCTCTCTTCTCTCTATCTCTCTACTTCGTTCGCCGGAAATAATTCGATTATTTAGCGGAGTGCACGCGCCCTCTTCCGCTCTAACGTCTAGCAGTGCTAAGTAGTGTATAGGGGCTGGGAAAAGCGAGTACGGTTGTGTGTAGTGATAAGGAGAAAAAGGGGAGGGGGGCGGACGTATTGCTGCCAAGCGGGAGAGCCGCCGAATCGGCACTGCGCGAGTGGATGTGGAACAGAGTGCGTTACACAATAAAATTGGTATCTGGCGGTGGACTGGGGCCCGTAGAAAGAGCCCGCAGCGTGTGTGTGTGCGGCTCTCATCCCCGTAACCACTGTCTTCTTTTGCCAGCGCAGCTCGGAAGCCTCAACCTCGAACATCGCGGCTACACCCTCTCTCTATCCCCACATCGCTTTTTTTTTTCCTTTCACCGTTCCAGTTCATCTTCTGGCCGTTCTCCCTTCTTCGTGCGGCTTCTTTTTCCTACCCGTGAGCTGCTGTTAATGCCGCTGCCCCTGTTACTGCTTCTGCTGCAACTGCTGCTGGCGTGCGCGCGTAATTCGATTGCAAAGAGAGGAGAACCCTCACACCATCCCGCTGAGCTGCTTGCACTTATATTTTGTTCGACTACAGCGTAGTACTTGTCGCTTTTTCCCGAGCTCTCTCCATCCTCGCTCAGCCGGGGTGTGCTGCCTCGTTTGCGAAGCTGCGGACGACCATCTCCGCCCTGGTTCGTTTGTTCTGCTCGCTGTCGTCTCTTCCGAGGCCATTACGCACTCCTTTCCGAGCCTCGTATATGTATGTATGACTTCTCCCCCTCCTTTCTTTCGCTATCACGCCTCTCTCCTTTCCCGACGTCGATCGCCCCCGTGTTTCTCGTTCCACCACCCTTTGAGGCCCGGTGCGTGCGACGTACGCTGGCAGCGTTTGCTCGTTTGGCCCCGGCAAACGGCGGGGGCCCTCGTTCTGTTGACCCCGCGTAGAGACCATTTGGAGGGCGTCCGCTTGTTCGGGTTCTGACAAGGTGCACACTCGGCGCTTGAAAGCGAGACCTCCTGGGAGCTGGACAGGAGGCGTGCGTCTTGGCGTGCGTGCCGGAAAGTCGGTCTGGCCAGTGACCCTTTCGTTGTTTACTACCAGAGGTGCTGGACGGCTTCCGGTTTCTTGCGCAGGCGTAGCCTAGTGGCATTGGCCGGGAACAAGAGCCCTAGTGAGCGGTCCACACATTGTCACCACTTTTCACTCTGCGTCTGGCCAAATACTTCAAATAAATGTTCGTCTAAGCTAACAGAACATTGCAAGAGCTGGTCTTTAACGTTAGGCGCCTTCATGTTACATGAAAGCGAAAAGAGAGCCCTTGCTTACTCTGGCTCAACTTTACAGAAGCTTTATGCTTGGATGTTAAAGAGCGATCATTGAAATGACCGGAAGTTTCTTGGGTGCACAGCACGCGCACCCAATAAACCAACCGACAAGGCGAATAGACAGTCGTTGAGAGAAAAGTTAAGTCCTAGAGGCGGTGGTATTTTTTGCCAGCCGTCTGAGAGCACTGCTTGGCGCCATAAGGCTGAGGGTGTAACGTATACGTGCACGGTGGCTCGCATGTTTCGAATGTGCCGTGCAGCGCAAGTTGGCCGACAATTGAAGCGTCTCAAAGTAGTGTAGTGCGAAGAGGACAAAACTCGGAGGCCGGCGGAAAGTATTAAGCGACTGAACAGCAATAGCTATGTTCGCCGTGCGTGGTGTATGTGTTCTCGTTTTATCTCTGGTTACCAGGGGATTAGTCGCCAAGGCGCCTCAACTGCCTTTATTATACAAGAAAGTGGGTGGTTGCTGCGCTAGCGGGAAGCACTTTATTTACTCATACCCTCTTGACGAAAAAATGTGCCAACTGGCAGTTTCTAAACGCGAGAGAACATATAGATGATTTTTTTTCTTCAATTCAGGTTGAAAATTTGAAAGTAACCACCACACTCATAATTTTGCAATGTCTTTTTTGCACCAGGTTATTCTGTTCCAGCTTACTCGGTCAGACATTAGGCAATGTTTTGTTCTTGAAAACTGTTTCTCTCACACATCTTAATGAGGTTTTTATATTTAATGAACTGAATGAGAAGCCGTCGATATGTATGGTATAGAAGTTTAGGAGAAGGCGAAGGTTGAAGAGACGAAAAACTGAACACGGCTGTCGCTGGGACTATCTTTTCAGCAAACGGTTCTGTCTTGTTCTTCAAGACTTTAAGGTGCAGCCTCGAAGAAAAGACCGTTTGTCTAAACGTTTGTTCCAGCGACGCCCCGTGTTCAAGGATTTCCCATATGTCGTTGTTGTGTATGGCCTTCAGTATGAGCCAGACAATGCAGTGACCTAGCTGTCTCTGCCCGAACCACGTGGTAAAGCAAGTCAAGTCAAGATCCTTGATGATGTGGCGCACACCCACGCTGGGTGATTGGGTTAAATTGGGGTTAAAGCAATGTTTGTTTCCCTGGACTCATGGCTCGCACCCACTCAAGGGGATTGGCCAAGAAAGCGTAGTGCATTTTGTCTGTGAGCGTTATAACTACGTGTAAAATGAATTTGTATTATGATATGACTAATTTTTGAAATTTCAGGTGTTGTGATTACCACTAAGCTGCATTTACTTCACCTCACCATTTAAACTTTTTTTAGATACTAAGTAATAATTATTTGATTTAAGATGACAATGTGATGCGTTTGGATGCCTGAATATAATCGCAAACGGCATTGAAAGCATCCCTGTGGCAATGTCCCAAAACTTAGGCACCAAAGTTTAGTGGAGTTCCCGTCGTCAATGTAAGGCTGCCGTCCCCTTCCTATTTTTTCTACAGGCAACACTCTGAAAAAAAAAAAGAAAACCACGCGAATGATAGTCAAATTTCAATCACTCAACGGGCGCACCATCGAGTCCACATATGTTACACATCTTATTGCTTTATTTCCTTTATGATTAATCATTTCATTCCACTATTGGAACGTCAGCTTTGTCTAATTACACGCTGTAAGTTTGCGCGATTGCTTTCATGACGTCATCACCATCATCAACACCCAGTAGCGCGTGACACCTCTTCTGCGCGCGTGCCTCACCCGCTTCTACGGTGTCGCCAGTGCTCCGACAGCTTATTCAGCATTGTCGCTTCGTAAGAATAAGCTCGGTGACGAGATGAGCGGCGCTCGACCGAAGCCGCGGTCTCGAACCAGCGGTCGAGACGAGGAGCTTCTACGCAGCCTGCACGCCGCGCTCTCCACGCACAAGCCAGACAACGCGATGGTGGACAGGGAGACGCGATTTCGCATCATCAAGGTCGAGCCCAAGTGGCGAGTGACGCGTGAAGTGCCGACGACGAAGGTGGCAAGTAAGACTCGCCGCGCTGCGCGTGCTGCAAGTCCCGGAGTTTCCACCACGCATCTGACGTCATCACTTTCGCGTAAGCAGCCGAAGGCTCGTGACTCTTCCGGTGCGAGACTGTGGGAAAAGCCGCTGGTCGCTTCTCCGTCGACCGAACAAAACCCCGCAGGCCCGTCTTCGACACCATCGGCAGCTGTTGTCCATGCCTCGCTTCAGAAGTCGAGGTTGGGGTCGCGCAATAAGCGCAGGTCGAGCCCTGTTTTGCGGTCGCCTCGCTCAGACGAAGCGGCGAACACTTCCGCCGCGCGGCGCGGCACCAACGTCGTGACGGGAAAGGAGTCAGCTGCGCGTCGGGATGAATCAAAGCGCGAGGATGAAGGCAACGCCGCCGAAGAAGCGAGAAACGCAGCGACTCGAAGTGGCAAGCTGGTACGCCCCTTCTCCGAGAACCGCGACGAGTATGGGATCCAGTTGGATTCTCCATCGCTGTTCCCGCCGCCGACGTTTGACGTTCCCCGTTTGTCCGTTGAGATCGCCATACCGAGCTTGCGGAAGGAGTCCGCGGATCCATCAATTGGACAGGCACCACCCGAAGACTCGCTCGCACCCATGCCGAGAAAAAGTCCCAGGAAGACGAAAGTGGCCCTGCGTAGTAACCTGTCCGTGTCGCGCCACAACGTCGAAAACATGAACAGCGCCGAATTGAGCTCGCTCGATCTAGCTGTGCCTCAACCGAGAAAACGAACGGGAAGCCTTGCCGTGCCTGACGTCGCTGGTCCGTCGCAGTCTCACGCGGCGGGCCTGGCCCTGGAGAGCAGCAAATACTCGATGCAAGACTTGGGGACAGCACGTATGCCCGTTGCTTTACCAAAACGTTCTGGCAGAATTGGCGGTCCGTCCGTCACTGCACTGACGAGACCGAGCGAAGCAGTTTCGCATGCGTCCCATCGGATCGCATATCCCCCCGCCCAACTCTCCGGTGTCGGCGGAGCGGTAGCGACATCTGACACATCTACGAGTGCGCAACGTGCCTTACGAAGTGATGTCGAAGGAACGAGTCACTTGCAGCAAACACTCGAGAGCGGCGTTCCGAAGCCTTGGCATACGATGTCGGGTGCGTGCTTCAGTCCTTGTTTGGCGAGTCCTAAGATCAGCGAAGCAGAGTCAAGCGAAAAGCTTCTGTGTGCCGCCGTCGATACAACAAAGACACTTCCCACTAAGAAAGACAGCTTCTTCGTTACCGCGCCCTTAACGAGCTTTAGTGGTTGTTCGCTCGACGACACTTCGCCACGACACTCGCGCTTGCCAAGTGGACCAAATGTTGTCAGCCGTGCGGTAGGCGCAAAAAGAGGGTCCCGCCTTCCGTCTCGTGCAGACCCATCAGACACCTTTCAAAGTGTGGTAGACGAGAGAAAGCTTCTCCCGCAGACTGTTCGGCGTCCTTCCAGCAATCGGAGAAGCGTTCCCAGTACAGCAGACGTGTCGCGTGGCGCAGCGCACCAGGCAAATGATTCGAGTGGCGAAACCCTCTTCTATTCCGCAAGCTCCGCAGACTTGCCACGTACTACAACTACTCGTGAATGCTTCGTGAGCATGCTTAGTGAAGATGCGTGCCTCCAACGGGGAGCGCCTCAGAAGCGCCGGAGTCCCAGTAAAGGCGGTCAACAGTCTTCGTCTGCCCAAGTGCCGCAGTCTACCGTCCTTAACAATGACTTTCTGTCCAACGGTGCCACCTTGAACAAAGTTCATGGGCCGACGAAACTTCAGACACAAACTTCCAATGCTGGTCGCAAAGATCGTCGCTCTCTGCCTAGCGTGGCAGTGCAGACAATCGATAGTGGTCGAAGGACGACGCTACCAGCAACGCGACCAGCTGTTGTTATGACGGATATGAGCAAAACATCGCTGCAGAGTGGTCGTACGGACCCGACCGACGACAAAGGTAACAAGCAGTCATTCAGCCTGGATGCCGGCGCCTTACAGATTACCGAAAAACGTACGGTTGAAAAGCCAAAAAAAGATGGAGAGAGTGCTGTCGAAGTCAGCAAGTCCAATCGAGGTGACGCTCCGACAGACTCCGTGTATTACACTGCTACCGAACTTCGGCATACCGATCAGCGGCGATCCTCCGAAAGTAAGCAAGTACGCGGTGAAGCCGCCTTCGAGGTGACGATGAAACAAAATACTACTTCGAGGCAAAATGCCACGTCCCCGCTCCCTGGAATGTTGTACAAATTCATTAACGCTATGAAAGCGGAGTTGCCTGGCGCTGGCAAGACGCCCAGTTCCAGTCCTGGCGAGTCATGGACGCTCCATGGAGCTTCGACCAAGCTGGATCATAGACACAACGCTTTGTTCGATAAAGCAGTGATCGGGCCGCTTTGCATTTACCGTAGCGCTTCGGAACAGCAGTACCAGCACGATAAACGACACACGTCGCTGATGCCTGGGCAGATGGAACGACCTTACAGCCGAAATGGCGACGCCTACGCAGAGAAGGCAGCAGCGAGCACGTCCACAAATAGCTTGTCTCGGAACGAGAATCGTCCCGAGTGTGTCAACATGGCGCGTGGTGGTCGGCTCGTCGAGGAATTGCATCCGCTGGACACTGAAGGCAGCTATTCACTATTTCCTATACCCCCGATTTCACGAGGGAGGGAGACGGATACTGATTTGATTCTGTCGGCTGCGGAGAACATCCGTGGACGCAAGTTGGGCATAGGTCCCCGTGCGATAGTGCGCTGTGGCGCTCCCTCTGAAGTTCCCCACTCCACGTGCAACTCGAGGTCGTCGATACTGTCGCTCGCACGTTCGCTCGCCTCGCCCGTCTCTCACGATTCTATTCGCCTTCTCATGTTCTCCAGACCGTCTCGTGCTCGTTTCGCCGATGGAAAACGTGCGCCGTTTACAGGTGATCCCATGTTTCCCAGCATGGTGGTCCTTCCACCGACACCGCCACACACCTGCCTTCCCTCTGATCCTTCTTTCCGTACCGCGCGCTCCTACTCGGTGCCGAACTTCGTTGCCTCGCGGCCGCTGGCATTACGTGCCCGAAGTTTGTCGGACTCCATGATTGTTAACCCGAGTTCCTCGACATCTCAGGACGCCAACGTAAGACGTACGTCTACAAGGTCACCTTCTGACGGAGTTTTGAGAAAAACGGTGGAGCTCGCCAAGGAAAGGCAGCTGCCTAAGGTGGCGCCGAAAAAGAAGCGTCCAAGGCGGACTTTGATGGTCAAGCCGACTGCGGCGGTAACTAATGTGGTAGCACAATATCCACGGGATACTACTGCACGTGTTTCTACAGCGGGTAGCCCAGGAGCGACGGGCATAGAGGTTTCCATGACAAGCAGGTCGCACGCCAGGGAGCTTTGCCTCTCTATGCTCGCAATGACCGTGGCAGTTTTAGGCCTAGTGCTTCTCGCGAGATCTGCCGGCAACCTGTCGCGCGTGGCCATTCCGAACTTCGATGCGAATGCGCCGACGGGTAATCTCTCCGGACGTGCTGCTAATGAAACGGCTAAAGTCCAGACAACAACTACACTTCCGGTGGCAGCGCTTCCCATGGTCTGCAATCTGTCGCGGTGCCTCGAAGAAGGAACCCACATAGCTGGCTTGCTCTCCTGGGACAGTGACCCGTGCGTGGACTTTTACGAATTTGCCTGTTCCGTGTGGGTGCAGGAGCGCGCAGCATCGGCTTCTATCATGGGCGGTGCTTCTGCCTCCATTATTGAGGACATGGAGCGAGACCTGGAACAGATGGTGCCCCGACTTTTGGCCGCTGTGCGGTCTCCCGAACTGTCGCCCCTGCGCCGCTTGCATGCCACGTGCAACAACGTCAACGCCATCAATGCAGCTGGTTGGGCGCCGTTGGCAGATCTGCTGCGCCTATGCGGCTTGCCGGACTGGCCGTACGAACAGCCGGCCACGGTGTCTCCTTGGAAAGCAGCGGCAAGAGCTCTGCAGTATACTGGCGCGGAGGCGTTTGTGTCCCTGGAGGTAATGCCTCACCCTCTACGCGGCAACCGCACCGTCTGTGCTTTGGACAGACCTATGCTCGTGCTCCGTTCTTCCGACTTGTCAGCGCAGGACGTTCACTGGTTGGAAGACGCAGCGGACGCGGTCATGACGGCGTTTCGCGAGCGCCCCCGCCATCTCGCCCGTGAGTCCGTCGCTATGGCCGTTCAGATAGCGAGGCTGGCGTACTCGCGCGACGCCCTGTCCGACGTGCGGCTGTACCGCGTCGTCCACCTGGGTCCGTTCCCGCAGCTGTTAGAGTTCTTGTCGACGCTCTTCAAGAACATCTCGTCGGTCCACGCGTCGACCGAGGTGCTCTTGCGCGCGGAAGGCTTTCTGCGCGACCTGTTGGACCTGGCGGACGAACACAAGAACCGGGCGTTGCTCAACTACGTCGGCCTCCTCGTCGCGGCGCATGGCTCGGCCTTCCTACCGGACGCTGTCGGTCTGCAGGCCGTCCACGCCCGCGTACTCCTACCTCACGAGCCGGCCGGCGGTTACGTTCCGCGGGAGCGGCTCTGCGCTCGGCAAGTGGCGAGCACCATGCCGTTCCTGTTCTTTTACGCTGTTCGGCTGCTGTTTGGCGGAGAAGCGACGGTGCGCGCCCTGACATCCGCGCTCGAAATGGTGCGCCGCCATCTCGTCCGACACCTGGAGAAATTGGCGCTGGCGGACTACTCCACCCGGGTGCAACTCGTCGACATAGCGAAAGAGACGAGCTTTCACGTGCTGGGACCTCCGGGGCTCTCCAACGAGTCTTACCTCCTGGCACACGCTCGCGCCCTCCCAACCGCCGGCGACGACGAGCCGCTGTTGTGGTTCGCTCGCGTCACCGCGCACGTGACGCAGCTCCGACTCATGCGGCTGTCCCGCTACGTGTGGCGAGGAGGCGCCTTCGACCGCGACTGCAGCTCGGACTTACAGATGAACGCCGTCTTCGTACCGCCGCTCTTCCTGAACGCCAGCGACATGCTGGACAGGAGCCTACTCGCGCTTCAGATGCCTCACCTGGGCGCACGCTTCGTCCGCTGCCTGCTTGTGATGCTTCTTGCAGGCGTCTCGAACCGCGGCAACCGGGAGCTCGTCACGCGCGGCTGGTGGTCGGACGCGTCCAAGTCTGCTCTGGGCGCGCTTCGCCGTTGCCTCGCCCGGGCCGCGGGGCCTGACGACGATGCCGACAATGGAGACGCACCCGCGAGGGCGGAAAAGGCGCCGCTGTCGAGCGTGGCCGAAGCGCTTGCCGTGCCACCAGCGTTGGACGCCTTCACCGAAGGTTTGCGGGCGTTGGCGGGACCTGGTCTCGACTTCCGATTACCTCGCGTGGAAGGCCTGGCGCCGGCGCAGCTCTTTTTCGACTACTACGCCCTATCTCGCTGCCGGCGGGAGCGCTTTGTCGGCCGTGGCGGCGGAGGCTCTGCGGCTGACGAAGTGAACGGGCCGCTTCGCCAGAGCACTGCCTTCCACGCGGCCTTCGAGTGCGCGCGTGGACGCCCCATGAACCGTGCCGCTCCGTGTAATTTGTGGTCTTGACCGATTCTCTTGCCCCTGTGTAATGTGCTCAAACTGGCTTGGCTCGATTCTAGTTGCGCGGCTCCTTTTATCGTTTCGGTCTTGACCGATTCTCTTGCCCCTGTGTAATGTGCTCAAACTGGCTTGGCTCGATTCTAGTTGCGCGGCTCCTTTTGTCGTTTCGCTTTTGGATGTTATGTATGCGCGTCAAACGCCGTTTTTTCTCGAACGTTTTGATATGACGCACTGGTTATTTTCAACGTTTCCAACGTAAAGCATTAGCCATCGTTGTGGTTTCAGAATCATGCGCACTTTATACAAAGTCGGACAGATTTTGTTTTTTATATACTACTGTTTCAATTAATGTGCCTCTTTGTGTAGTACCGTGTATATAGCGCCGCGGTGTTTCTCAAATGTACTAAACGTAGAATGAAACTGAATCGACGATATACATGAAATTCCCTTTTTTACGTACAATCAATATGCAGAGGATGGTAAATATATAAGCGCTGGAGCCGTAAAAAATGTTTTAAAAAAAGGCTCTAGAAAGGCCGCTCGTCCTGGTTTCGCTGCGACTGCGCTGCGCGTTGTGCGCAGGCCTGGCGTTTTTTTTTTTCGTTTAAGTGATCAGGTTTCGGAAAGTTTTGATGAAGCGTATAGATCAATCTACTGAAGCATTCATTGCTTTGTGTGTTTTTTATCGTGAAAATTTTCAATGACGCGCCATGACATATCGTACAACATAAAACTTGGAAGTGTTGCGGTTCGACTCGATTGACTGATACTGTATGACGATACCTCATGACCTCGCGAAGAATCATAAATGACCACGGTTCGTCCTATGATTGAATAAAGACACTTCGAGGTAATCAGCTATATCGCATGGCCATCTGAGAGGTTGTAACTATTTCGGAGGTTGAGGAGTCGGAGCCAACCGGTGTAATACGAGACGCTACTTGATTGGTTGATTGACCCTTTCTCTTGGTGCAACCCACCATGGGGCATCGGCCATGGAACTAGCGGCGCCTTACTACATAGAAGAGTTTGTTCATAATTTCAATATGATAAGTATTAGGTAGTTTTGTAATTATTTGTTAGGTTATTTTATAATAAAAAAGAAAATACTAATGTTTTAATGACTGTTTCATTTTGAAAACGTTTATATTAAATTTATTTTAATAAATAAAAAGATTACAAATTTTTTGAAAAAAAAATATATTTGAATTCAGTGAACTTCGCATTCAATTCGTCTCGTAATAAATCGCATACGGCCTCGCGAACTCTTTTACCTTTGCATAAAACCTAGCACGATAGCCCCAGAGGAAAAAAAGAATCGGAAAGGATAAACTCGGTCTCAACCTTTGAAACGGCTCGTCTAAAAGTCTTTTCAAAACTCTGATTGGTTAATTAGAAAGAAATGATCCAGAGATTTACCCCAATTGCAATGGAGACATAAAGTTGACTGCACCAGACCAGACCGGTTGTCACAGCTCCCGTTAATTAGGGAGGCGATCGCCGGGCTCACTTCAAGGGCCGAAGTTTCGGCCCCCCGAACTGCACCACGAAAGCACGGACAATTTAGAAGTGGTCCTATTTGGCGCGCCAGCGCACGCCGGCTCTGGGCCAAAGAACGAGCCAGAGCCCAGAGTTGATAAACAAAACACAATTATATTCACACAAATGCACGCTCGACAAAAGTCTTTTCTAAACTCTGATTGGTGAATTGAAAGAAATGATCCAGAGATTCACCCCTATTACAATGGAGGCATAAAGGTGACTGCACCAAACCAGACCGGTTGTCACAGGTCCCGTTAATTACGGAGACGATCGACGGGCTCATTCCAAGGGTCGAAGTTTCGGCCCCCCGAAATGCATAACAAAAGCACGGACAATTTAGAAGTGGTCCTATTTGGCGCGCCAGCGCATGCCGGCTGTGGCCCGAAGAACGAGTCAGAGCCGAGAGTTGATAAACAAAAGAAAATTATATTCTCAAATATGGCAGATCAAAGGATACACAAATATGCACGCTCGACAATAGTTGAATACGATATGTCACCAATCAAACAACGTACTACACAGTACAATCAGCCACACTAGAAACAACGGACACAAACGACAATACGCGCTACAATGCAATCACATGCACCGAACAACCAATACACTTAAATACTAAAGAGTTCGAAAGCTTGTGTAGTCCAAAGTCCTCGGAACAAAGTCTGAATGATACTCTTCCAAGAATCACTCACTCAAAGTCTAGCGCTGTTGTCGTTCCGCTGCGCCCCAAGTTTCTCTTCCAGGAAACCTCGCGTCTTCAATTGGCCGCTCTCTAAGCACCAAACTTCGCCGGTAACACGTCGGCTTCCCACGCGCACAAGTTGCAACGCGTCTTCGCTCGCTGGTGGTAGACACTCTCTTCTGCTTGTAGCACGAGTCTTCACCCTCAGGTGGAAATCCCCTTCATATCCTCTTTTGTCACTGAGGACAAAAGGCTTCGCCGACACGGCGGAAAGACCCTACGCACACTGGTGCGAAATTCCTTCTGCTCTCCTTTCTCTGCTCCTTGCTTAAATACCTTTAGCGCTAGATTCCAGATAATTGTAATCGTTTCGGTGGCGCGATGCACAGCCAAGGCTGGGGAAAGAGCGAGACGTTTCGAGGGCCGTCCGCGACACGTGACGCAATTCTGCATCACCACGCCCCTCTGCTTCGAGAACCTTCCAGGGCTTGCTCTGCCGCCGATGTGAGGAGGTTGGTCGGCGAAACTACGCTTCTGAGGGGGGAGAGACGGCGTGCCCGGGGAGTCTTTGGATTCTTGTTCTCTTCTTTATCGTTGACCTTGAGGTGCCTCTCTAGCGCTTGGTCGCCAGAATTCGACATGCGCCCTTTTTTTGAGCGCTCGTTTGTGACAACGGCGTATACGTAAAAGTTCAGTGGCGGGACTCGGCATCGTATTCTTGCAACTGATATCTCGGCCTTTCTGGAGGAGCACCATGGGTTTTTCCAGCGATAACTAAGGTGAGGGAACTCAGAGGCTGACAGCGCAGACTTAGCGAATTTGTCCTTCGTGGAAAATTTTTCATGTCGCGCCGCAGTTACGAACGCCAATGTCGGCAAAATAGACATTATAGAACCATTATGTTATGCAAGCGCGAGTGCATCCGCAGATCTGCTTATGATTGCGACTTCGCGGAGCTGCACTTGTAAGAGAGTGGGAAGGAAAGTTATAGAGGAAGAGAAAAGGGACACTGATTGGGCCCTTCCCCAGTGCAGGGTAGCCTACGAAGGCTCAGCCCTGGTTAACCTCCCTGCCTTTCTCCTTATGTCCTCTCTTTCTCTCTCTGCACTTGTAATGATTCTGTAGCGAAGCACCGCTCAAGGCGCATGTGAATCGCCTATTGAGTAAGTAGTTGGAAGTCTCATACCCATTACAAAAAAAAAAAAAAACTAATCGGCACCATCGTAATCGGCCACAGCACCAACGCAGTGCACAACCACGCAGGTTCCCACATTTATTTTGAGACATATAGGTACTTCGTGACTTCGTATAGTATGATAAATTGCAGCTTAATGGGTGGCTTTCGCATTGAAAGCCTTTTAGACAACTGCATAAGAGATACTGTAACTTTTTTACTTGCGATTCGGTATCTCCAGCACTCGCTGGCAATGACTGATGTAGACTATAGTGTTGGCTGAATTATGTATAATGTTGTGTAGCGCTGGCCACGTTGACTGTTTGTCATAACAGCCGCAGTGTCTTCATTCAATCTCAATCGACTGATGGAGTCATCTACTCCTCTTCTCTTCTCGTAATGGGGGTTTGCAGTTAAAAAAAAAATATACAGGTCTCTGCAGCGCCGGCGGTCTCTGGCACCGCTCCACTTAATGTCAGAGTGGGCCTCGCCGTCTGCGCCGTGTTGAAAAGGTTCCGCGCGTAGTATGGGGGTGCTGCCATTTCCCCTTCCTGGGTGTTTTCTTCGCTGCCGGTGGTCTTTTCACTGCCACGTTCCCGAGTGTAGACGCAGCACATTGTAACTGTCGAGCACATTCTTGCGTCCTGCTTTAAAGCATCCATCTTTGGTGGAATCGGCGCGCACGGGACAAGGACGAAGAAAGAGGCGCCAAATTAAATTGGTAGCTCTCAACCAAAGATGAACGCTTACCATCTCGCTCAAATTTCAATTCTTATTCTAATTGGATTGTTCCTTAACCTTGCTGTTAGCATTCTCTCTGTATAGCAAGCATTATGCTGGACTCTGCGTGGAGGTAAAAAGGGAGCGCGTGTTCTGACGAATAATAACCCGAGGAAAGGTCATCCATGTTTTCCTCCCTACAAAAAAAATTACCGCATAAGCCTTGACTTTTGGTTCTGATTGCCTTAGTTGGCTCCCTGAAGGTGTATACAGTGCGTCGCATCTTACAAAATAATGTCATTAACATGAACATTGGTAACAAGGTATGGTGAGGGCATGGCCCGAAGAGGGCGGAATTGCGAAGTTTCTGACCCGACGTGTTAGACAGTTCGATACGCTGGAACTAGCGTCAAATGAGTGGTATTCTATGTGATGGAGTGCAGGACTAAGTGGCGAGTATTTGGAAAAAAAGAGTGCTAATGACGTAAGTATAGTTTTACTGTTCCCGGTTTTCACGAATGTGCTTGTTATAGCAAGCGCTTTCAGAACCGTGGCCCTACATCGTCTGTTTCTTTTAATGTGTCTGGTGATGTAAAACAACATCGAGAAATGAGACCAGTCTTGTACACTGTAAGCAAAAACTATCCGAGTTTGGGGTTTTTCCGGCTCATGACCTCTGAAAACTCCCTCGCGTTTAAAATTACTACCTCGCGTAGGAGTAAAAGATGGTACATGACATAGTTTTACCACCACCTCTCAGGCAAGTAGTAAAAGGATGTCAAAATCCAGTTTTACCACTTAGGGAGTTTTCTATCACGTGATTTTTAACCTGCGTTTCAGAGTTTATTACCACGTGACTGCAAGGTGCAGCTGCTTCGGCGGCTTTTGCCCCATACCCCCCTTGTGACGCTCTCAGTGAATACTGAAGGTACGCGAAGCCCACAGATGTTTTTTTTTTGTTTTTTTTTTTTGCATCGCCGTGCCTCTGGACTGACCTCGAGTCAGCGCACTTTTACTGGAACTGGGGGCAGCATAAGCACAACAAGCGAGAACAGCATTCTTTGAACGAAAAAAAGAGAAAAAGACGGGGGGGGGGGGGAAGGAGGGGGTCTCTTAAAAGAGAAAAAAAAAAGAAAGAAAACCTGCTGTGGAAAGTTGTCCTGCATATTTCCGCAAATTGTTGCTTTTGCTCGGCGGTGGCTTTGGAGACAGACAGTGCAAGAAGCTCGGTATCTGTGTGTCTGGTTGGGCTGATGGATCTCACGTGTTTCCTACATCGTCAAACGACCGTGCTCTTCCGAGTGCCTCCTAACCTGCACGTCGCGAATATCTCCAGTTCGCGGATATCTCCAGATCTGCCAGTGGTAACAAAATCAATGTGGTGTCGTCGTCCGTGCTTGCCTGCTGGAGAAGCAATAAGCAAAATGCTTCACTCTGTCGTCGGCACCGAGCCGCGGCCACCAGTGACCAGTGGGAGTGTGTCGCCGGGGCAGGTGAAAGAAGCATCGCATATATTTTGTTTCACAGTAGGCGATGTCTGCACGAGTAAAGTGCTGCCCGAATTGCCCACCTCATGCACCAACTCTTCTCAAACATGTAGCACGAAGCCGGTAAGAGGCAGACGGAACCAGCAAGCGGCGGCCGGTGAGCACGAAAAAAACCCTGACCTGCCCGGATGGTGGTCTTTCGTTGGAAGTATGCATACACCGCCCCGTCTCCGCAAGATAGCGGTCACGCGTTCATTTGTGTCTGAAATGACGACGAAATTCGCACAGGATATGTGATCTGTGATCGCCAGCTGTGTTTCGTCGGATAGCCGTGCTCCTCGAAAAGGCCTAGAACGCCGTCGGTAAGAAGCTTGTGTGCAGGCGTGCACCGCTCCTCTACGCCCGTTGTGATGAATACGTGCTGCTACTGTGTTTGTGCACCGTCGCTCAATTAAAATCATTGAGCTACCATGGTTTGTGTGTATATTTCATGGACTTGTGCATCAACAGTGCTAACACGCGTGGGGCAAAGAGCCCGGTATGCCAAGCAATTATTGGATAATCAAAAAGGTGAGATCGTGTAGATTTATAATAAAAGGTCGGTGTGACATTTAGTGCCCTGCAGCCCACCAGAAGCTTACGCTTGCACCTTCAAGCGTTGTTGTTAATCGATAGAAAAAAAGAGCTCTCCTACCGGTACTACTTGGCCGGTCAAAAAGTCGTGCCTATATATATACCGGATTGTCGAAGTGTAGTCGAGCAACGCGTGCAGTCTGTTCTAGTGGCGTATTATTCTGCATTTGTTGTGTGTGCGTGTTTGTCTGTATGTGAATCTACGTGTCACCAATTCTGCCGTTCAATAAATTCAATCAGTTCTGCTATTCAATAAATTTGTCGTCTCTGGCCGAATGCACCCGTCAATTTTTATTTTTTTTTACCATCAGAAATAACTCCCAGTAATCACCTCAAAAACCTTGTGAAGGTAGTAAAAATTTACTCTCTCTACACTCGCTGAAAACCTCACTGGGGTAAATATTTACTACTCTCCCTACGTTCAAAAACTCAGTTAGCACGAGAGTAAATTTTTACCTCGGTGGTAGGTGGTAAAAAAAACCCAGGAAAGGTATTGCGCTAGAGGACAAATGGTTTACCCAGTTTTTGAGGTTATTTCAGGTCATTTTTGTTTAGTGTGTAGAGTCTGCCATGATCGTTAATCTGGACGCGAAGTGCGTGGCGGCTTATTTGTGCACTTGCTATAAGGTCATTGTTTGTTAACGCGCGTTTATCGCATCGGTACAACGTAAGCGACGAGGCTTTCGGACTCGGCCCTTTTGGACATACGCCGGGCGTGTGTCCCGACTACGCTGTTCTCGCACCGTCCGTGTCAAGGGAACGGGGTTTGGCAATTTCACGCCTCCTTACATCGTAGGGTCGACGCGGGCACGGAATTTTGTTCTACTGCATCGTTTTCCGCACTTTTATAATTTTCACTCTTCTTCTTTTACCTGCTTTCACGTGCCTCATAGCATTGTTTTGCGAGGCCTCTCCGGCAACACCTTGTGAAATTTCATTTTTACTTCTTTCCGCCTGTTCCTGGCCTCCCTGTACATGCACAATCGGCCAGGCTATCTCCGCAGTGGCAAGAAGCTGAACAATGCTCTGTATGCAATCTTTAGTGTGCGTGCGTGCGCCTGTGTGATAGAGAGAGAGAAGGATGGGAAGTTCTTGTTGGTAGAAATCCTCCTAACCTCTCCACTTGCTGACTGTAAAACTTTGGCTGCTCTTATTTTTCTCTTTAGTCGTTTTTTTTTCTTTGGTCTGTTCTCCTTTTCGACTGCAGGTCCGACGGGTCATCATCGCGAAGGCTTGATAAACAGGACATTGAGTTCGCTCCCTCAATGACAGAAAGTTGCTGTGCGCGTGCAGTTATACGTTTAACTGATAGCTTGCTCTCAGAGGTATACCAGCGACATTGTTTAGACGATAAAAATAAGAACAATAGCAATAACAAGGGAAGTCTAGCCCGATTCCAGCTAAGAAAGCATGTACTATACATGCCAGGCGGCGGCTGGCCTTTCATCTTCGTGAGTGGCGTCTAGTGGGCGCTTATGTAAGCTTTCTGTTCATTCGTTTAATGAATTTGTCGGAGATTTTTAGGAATTTCGTATGATACGGTCAGCTTTTTGGTTCCGTCCGTTGTGGTCGTAGCATAGAGGTATTGGTGCACGGATGTTGACACCGAGGTCTCGGTTTCGGTCGCGGCGGTCGCACTTCGGCGAAGGGGAAATGTTTCCAAGGCTATGTATATACTGCTCGATGTCACTTCACGTAGATGGCAGGAAATTTTCGTAGCCTTCCGCTACGGTTGTGGGTCGTAGTAACATCGTGGTTTTTGCACGTAAAACCCCACAAGTTATCGTTAGATTTTCGGTTACCGGGAAGATTGTGTCAAGTGTAGGCCTTGTTGAACGGTATAAGTGAATGGTGCGTCTTACTGAGCGGTATAGCTTTTCAAGTGTAGCCGATATTTTCGCTTTTGCTGCTGCCCCGCCGCGGTGGTCTAGTGGCTAAGGTACTCGGCTGCTGACCCGCAGGGCGCGGGTTCGAATCCCGGCTGCGGCGGCTGCATTTCCGATGGAGGCGGAAATGTTGTAGGCCCGTGTGCTCAGATTTGGGTGCACGTTAAAGAACCCCAGGTGGTCGAAATTTCTGGAGCCCTCCACTACGGCGTCTCTCATAATCATATAGTGGTTTTGGGACGTTAAAACCCCACATATCAATCAATCAATCGCTTTTGCTGCTTTTTATATACACGTACGTAGATACCCTGACCGGCTCCCTGATGACGCGTTTTATGAAGGCGCATTTGTCGGAGGGTTGATCGTGTCCGCCACGCGCTACATACACGTGCATGCACTGTGCGTGGTCACGAAATCGTGGGTCGCGACAGAGTTCGGGCGGTCCCTCGTGCTTTCTTTTTTTTTTCTGGCCGGCGGCCTCTTCTTCTTCGCGCCTTTCGCCGTGAAAGATTGCGGAAGCGTGCCCGATTACCATCGCTCAGGTCCTTGTGTACGGCCCTCTCTCGTGCTCGTCTATAGTCAAGCGCCTGTTGTCTTCCGTCCCGTGTCTTCTTTTTTTTTCCCTCGTTATTTTGTCGCTTCTTTTCCTCTGGTTGTCTCTTATGCTACCTTGAGAGCCGTAAAACAATGGGACATCCTCCTCCTCCTGATTCACTCTTTTGCCCCTTCACGCAGCCGTGTTCCCGATCGCACGGCGCGCCGCGGGAAGTTTGCTCCTTCCGTCGAGGGCCTCGGTATATACCCTCAACGTCCGTTTCTTAGACAGCGGCCCTCTGAAGGCTGAACGGGGCACCGCCCCCTTTTTTGTCTCGCCCCCTTTCGCGTTTGTCTTGTTGTCCCTCGGAGTCCTTGAGTGCCCGAGTTGGCGACGTGATGAAGCAGCTTCTTCCCTCTCGTCTCCTTCTCTCTCTTACAGTCCAATAACGCCCTACTATACTGCCGGCGCCTAGTAGACTGTGAGTGCGGTTTGCGGGGTGCCAATTTACCCATTGTTCGCGGAAAAAACGGGGCATTGTCAGCTGGGCCTTGTTGTTGTGTCCACTTGAGGGGGATTTGTTCGTGCTTTTCTTTTTTTTCGTGGCATAAATTGACGTTTTTCCGCGCTCCGCTGACTTCAGTGCTCCCTGCGGCGCGCCTCGATTGCTTGAATGCTTGTCTGTTGCGCACGCCTTTGCCGCGCAATTACCGTCGACTTATATAAGCCCTCTTTGCCAGCTTTGATAGCGTAGTGATTGGCCTGTATGGGCTTGAATCCTACTGGGGGCTAATGATTACTGATTGCGTCGTGTTTGCGGAAGTTTGTTTTCTTGGAAATTGGTTCTCAGAGACCACCAGACCGGAAAGGGACTGCCAGAATCGCATTCGTGGCTGCGGGGCATCTAATTTATGCTCAGCGGAACAAACGTAGTAGTTATGGTTTGTCCCTTCCTATGCTTCTCTCTCTTTGTCTTGAGTACCTCTGTATAGCTTCCTTAGGTGTATAGGTTCATTGTCTGCACGTGTGCGTGCGCGTATGTCACTGAACGTAAGTCATCGGCGAGCTTTTGTTTCCTTATATTTCTTGACTATCTTGGTTTTTCCCATTACGCTGGGGGTATGTTGGCTCCATATACGGTATTCGTTGTGTGTATGCGGCTTGCATAGTCTTTAATATGCTTGCGATATGTTCAGGTTGCAGTTATCTTAAATGCAACCACATTGCGTACGGCTGCCTGCAGAACATGCATGCTGGCTGTGTGGTCGTGCGGTATTTATAAATATTCGCTTTGTGTGTCTGATGACTGCCGTGGCTATGTCACCATCAGTTTGTTTCACAAGTGCTAATGGGTCGCTAGCATATTATTATTAATGTACACTTTCAGGCTAAGTTTTCAGGGCGCATAGATTTAGTGAAGCCAAAATGAAGGCATTCTCTATGGGCAGAAGTAATCTTTGAAAACATCGCTTGTGGTCTTTGAAGTGGCAGCACTGCAACATGGTGACCAGGAACTCGGCAGATGTGTCTTATGTGGGCTCTCATATTGTCAGTGGTGATGTATGTTTGAATTGGATGCTCTCTTGCGATCATAATTGCCCCGTAGGTTGAGGTGCATCGCGGCAATCCTAAGCACGCGCGTAGTGCTTTTCCTTGCAGACTTTCGAGAGTGCGGATGTTCGTCTTGCACGTACTTGCCAGTAACGGCAAGCTTTAGCGCGAAAATCCCAGAAACAGTGCCCTGTATAGCTGCATCATTGACCTTATCGATGCGCCCCAAGATTTTCCGCAGAGGAACCGCATTATATGGACGATGGAAGTTAGCCTTCTCTTCAGGTAATTGCAGTGGGCACTCCACGAAAGGTCTCTGTCAATAATCACACCCAGGAAGCGATGGTTCTTCTGGTATGGAATATTTTGTCCATTTATGGTAACGGGGTATTGTGTCATGGCTCTGCGAGTAAAGCAACCAATGCACATTTATCCGTTGAGACGGAAAGACCTTGCTTACGCAGATATGAGCATGTCAGGGAGGCAGCCTGCTGGACTCTTGCACGTACTTGTAGACGAGTTACAACCGAAGTCCATAGACAAATGTCGTCAGCATATATGGATATGAGGATAGTACTTGACAAAATTTCACGAAGTCCTACCATCACGTGGTTAAATAAAGTGGGACTTAATACGGCGCCCTGAGGGACACCACGGGAGGTATAGTAATTGGTGGTAGGTCCATCTTGGTTTTGTACAAAAAAAAGGACCTTCTCGTCAAATAATGCTGGATCCATTGGAACATCCGACCACCGATTCCGACAGCTTCCAACGAGTCTAAGATGGCTTTATGTGTTACGTTATCATAAGTCCCTTTGACGTCGAGGAAGAGCTTCACTCTAGCAACAAGACTAGCGTCACCTCCGTGATGCCTACAACAACCACAGATGTGCCTCACTATTCCGGGAATAACGTACAAGAGCCGTGATTCAACAGTGGTCCTACGACAGGTGACATTGTCGCTACTCAACGAAAAATACGGCCAGAGGACCCACATTTACACCCATGGATCGGTCTTGGCTGACAGCTCCACAGATGCTGTTGTCATCCCGACGTACCAGGTCACTATAAAGTTCAAACTGTCGCATAGGACAACATCCACAGCAGCGGAGCTTGCCGCCTTACGTGCTGCTATACTTTATATCCCGGAAGCCCGACATCGAAAATGGGCTGTGTTCTGCGACTCCAGGCATCCCTTCAGAGCTTGCAATCAGCTTTACGACAAAGGGAGCATCAACTACTAGTGAATGAAATAAGAGAAGTGATTCACGAAGTTTTATCGAGAGGACATGACGTGGTGTTCCAGTGGTTACCGGGACATTGTGGTATTGTCGGTAACGACCTTGCTGATAATGTTGCCCGATCCGCCCACGCGGACGCCCAGACAACCCCAATTCCATTGTCGAGAACCGACGCTGCAAGGGGCCTTCACTCGTTCGCTAACACCATGTCGGAAACTTTGGCTGAGTGACCCCAGTGTTGGGAACCGCCGCCTACACAAATTGGACCCATCGAGAAAGCTTCAAGTTCTATCGGACCTCTCCTGCCAGGATGCAACTTTACTGTGCCGCCTGTGGTTAGGAGTAGCTTTTACAAAGGCGTACTCCTTTCGCATAGGAATGGCGGATAGCTCCCGGTGTGAATCGTGTGACACTGACGAAACAATAGAACATCTACTGTGTTCATGTGAACGTTTTGCGAGCGAACGCAACTTGCTACGCGAAACGTTAGAGACACTAGACAGTAGACCTTTTTCCGAAGAGAAGATCCTTGGCTCATGGCTCTACGCGTCGCAGGCCAGCAAAGCGACGCGGGCATTGCTAAGTTTCCTAAAGACGACAGGACTACGCGACCGCTTATAAGCGTGCAATGGACAAGGTCACATCTACACACACGTTGCCCTTCACTTCTCTTTCTCTTCTCCTTTAATCCCTTCGCCCCTTCCCCCAGTGCAGGGTAGCAAACCGGACGTGCGTCTGGTTGACCTCCCTGCCTTTCATTTCTTCCCTTCCTCCTCCATAGATTTAGTGTTGACAGCAAAATTGAACATTCATTCTTGCATTGGCAATTAAACCGACAAATCGAGTAGAGAAAGAGAAATCGGTGGGTAAGTCAACCGTTGGAGTCATGGAGAGGTGCATGGAACACGATGTCAGTCTTACAAAGACGGATGGACTGCTCTAGTGTTCACGTAGCCCTCTTCACTCAACACTGACAATTATTCTTAGTTATGGTATAGTGAACTAAAAGAGATGTACTGTAGTTGTAGCGAGAAGCGGTTGTCTGCTATAGGGAATCTGGTTGCTGAAGTCGCATCACTCAATTATGCTTCAAACGTCATTGCCTTTGGTGTCGGGACAAAATTTTCGCGCGAAACCTGACATAGTATCCCGTTACAAAGGGCAGGTGGAAGAGGCGAATGGAGGCATGGTCTTCAGCATATGCTGTTGATCGCACGGACGGGCAGCGAAAGCACCGCCTCGGGCGTGTGAGGGGGGCAAATGATGTCACAGCGTTATATGGACCTGGCGTGAAAAAAGGGGGCCCATATTGCTTTGGGAACACGATCGGCATGCTGCTCATGCGGAGGCATCCAAGCGACGAAGATCGGCGCCCGAGCCTTCCCCGTTTGGCAAATATGGGCGCGTTCTGTGCGCGGGGCTACGTACCCGCGTATACGGACGGCGAACGGCATTGCGAAGAACGCGTTACGGGCCGGGTTTATAAAGTGCAGAAATTGCTCCAGCCTTCGTGTCTATGTGTATGTATGTATTGCAGGCGTGTGTGTGTGTGTTGGGAGAGGAGGGGGCCGAGTAAGAGTGAATGGAGGCACGGGATGGAGCCATTTGCATAATGGCGAGGTGCTGCTGCTTACACAGAAAGCAAAATGAGAACGTTCTCCAAAAGGGGAGGGTGGGGGCGAAAGGGAGAAAAAAAAACGAATAGCTACAGGTTCAGCTCCGAGGTCTGTCGTCGGTGAGCGCGAGCAAGTTGGAAGGGTGGAAAGAAGTAAAGAAAAAAAGAAACAGTGCTCGTATAGTACAACTATTCGCATTTGCTCGTCCGGTTCCCTTCGTATACACCGTTCATTTTGAGAGCGGCTCCCTGCACATGCGACGCTCTTCGTGCGTATCAGCGCGCACCCGCGTCGGAACTTACGGGAGGACCCGGGCGTGAAGGAGAAGCTTCCTTTTCTTATGTTCGCGTATGCTACTCGTATGAGTGGCCATCAAGCGGCACTGCGGGGGTGGGTGAAGAAGGGGCATTCTCCTTCCTCGCAGCATCAGCGATGACGGTAAAAGACGAGGGGCGTGGTCGGTACTTTGTTAACGCGTCGCGGCGCAGTTTGCAGCGAAACGAACGTCGTCGACCCGCGGTGTTCCTAGCTCCCGCGTTTCTTGGCTCCCATCTTTGTGCGAGCGCATAGAGCGGATGGAGGCTTCGTGCGTCTGTTACGGCGCGCTCTTCTTGCTCCGGAGAGAAGCAAGGTCGTTCTCGTAATGGCTTGTCAGGTTCCTCCCACCGGTCGCGAATGGAGGCTGGGCGTTGTTCCCTCCCGCTCGGCGGCGCAGCATGTCTTTCGTCGTAGCGCTGAGTTAGTGCGTGCGTCACTTCATTAAAGAGGTCTGTGCTCCCCGCCAACTGTGCGCAGCGCTTCGGATGCGAGCTGTGCGAGGTGAACACAGGCCCCGCTTCCAAGGT
This sequence comes from Rhipicephalus microplus, assembly GCF_043290135.1. Classification (NCBI taxonomy): domain Eukaryota; kingdom Metazoa; phylum Arthropoda; class Arachnida; order Ixodida; family Ixodidae; genus Rhipicephalus; species Rhipicephalus microplus. The sequence goes on along the minus strand of NC_134704.1, from coordinate 36,883,276 downwards.
ACAGCCGCACTGTTCCTCCGTAATGTGTTCGCGTTCATGGCCTGCTTGCCTCGATGTCGTCCCTCTTCGTGTAGGAGTGGCGCGAGACGCTCGTTGCGGGTCAACGCGACGCGCGTTGATGCGAATATAACCTCGTTTTGTTTATATTTTAAGAGGAAGGCCATTGATGACCCATCAAACGCGAATATTCATCGTCGGTTCTCTCAATAAACCTCTCTCTTGATCGTCGGCGTCAGTGCGAGGTATGCAAAAAGTTATCATCAATTGATGGGGTCTGCATATGGAGACATCTTGACACCCCAGATACCAAAAGTTGTGACGTCATCGAGACGTCGCATTATGGGGCGTCACACGATAACGACGTCATCACATGGCGGCGTCGCTTTGTCAAAGTTGGCCCAATCACACATGGGGTGCAAAAGTAAGTAAGGTGCATTTTAAGTCTGGTGGTATTGCAGATGTAACTTGTTAATGTGCTTGCAGGTGATGTTTAAGGGGCGGGGGTGGCTGCAAACTGTGGTTCTGCTGGTTGACTTCAGTGGAGTTGTGAGGTAGCTTAGGCACTCAGTGCTGATATATAGTTTTTTTTATAAACGAACAAGTGGCCTCTACAGAGCGAAACATGACGTGGTTTTACGCTCATTCAAGTTGACATAATGTGCAGTAAAGCGGAATTTTCGAAATCTTCTGGCATCATGTCTGAAAGATGATGTAGAGGAAGTTTATAAGTCGACGTGGAAACGAATCCTTGGCTTAGCTTTGACAACGTCAAATTTACTATCCTTACGTACACATACCCTAGGGCGCAGCAACGGGAAAGTGTGCGCGGCCGTGCAAGATTTCATGGTACAGTCTAAGAGATTTACTGAATAATTTCATTACCAAAATGTTCTCAGTTGACTCATGTAGGCCATTGAAAATTTTTCTTTCATATCAATCATATATTGCTCAGTCAGTGTGAACTAATTCATCAAAATTTTTTTCTCGAAAGTAATTTACGAAAAACAATATTTCTGTTAATTTTCTTTTCGCCAGTATTTAATTATATACATTCGTTTTCTTTTTGGTAAGCTACCCGATTTTTGGCCGATCCCCCAGGGTGGGTGTGAGCCGCGTGTTTAGGATCTACATCTACATCAACAGCAGAAATTTCCGCTGTCTCGTAAAGGGCCTAACGAAAACGGGATCGTGGTCAGGTGGCTTCTCGTCCAATAACTCGGGTTGGGCGATGTTGGCTTAGCTGCGTACTCTGTAGTGACTGTGTTTTCTGTCATAAAAAAACAAAAAAAAACAGTAGCCGTAGCGCGTGATCAGTCAGCATTGACACGTTGCACGGAAACGCACAGTGGTACATTGATAGCGTTACGAAAGTTCGACGAGCCGGCGAGACGCGTCGGAGGCCTTGGAGCCAAATAGCGCTTATACGACTGCAAAAGAAGTCGGCCCGTGATAGCCGCGAGGCATCCAAGATCGCGTGCTGCTGTCGCAAGGCCGCGATTCCGGGAAAGTACGGTGATGTCACATACGCGCCGGTTACTGACCCGGAACACTAATGGCGAATTCTATTGGGAGAGCAGAGAGCACTCAAAAGCGCGCTGAAAGTGCTCTCTTCGGAGCCGGCGTGTTTCAGTGGTCGAGATGGTGCAAGAGCTCTGTCATTCATTGGTAGAGCGAGAGCGCTTTTGCTGCGCCGAGAGCAGCCAGGAGCAGTTTACAGTGCTCGCTCGCCTGAAAAGCGGAGTAGGCGCAGTACGACGAGTCATGTGACCCTTGGAACGTCACAGTTTCCGAATTTTTCTTCAGCCGGCGAGTGTGGCCGCAGTGGTTGGAACCATGTGCAGTATGAAAACACTGTTCCGCTGTTTTGTACTGGGATTCGCTCGGAGGATTTCAAGCTGGACGGTTGTGCCCTCGCGATCTCCGACTTCAGCGTAGCTCCCGCCGACTGGTTCGCCCTCCGCGGTCTCCTGATGCCGTGCAGCTCTCGCATTGTGGCACCCCGCCCTTGGACTGCTTCGACCGGATCTCCACTTTCCTATCTCCTTCTTTTTTCCTCTCGCTGGCTGGCGGCTTCTTATCCATCTATTTTCCTTCTATTCTTTTTATTCCTTCTCTCTATATCTTTTATTCCCCATATCCCATTCCTCTGCTGACCTGTTGAGGTGTCCTCGTAAGGAGAGACAGTTACGGGTCGGCACCTTTCTTTTCTTTTCTTCTGATATAACCACAATCTCTTGTACTGGTGGCGACGATGACAGCTGGAAGTCGGCCGAATGCGTCGTTGCACAAACGTACTATGTATTAGGATAACGAAGAACACAATGTGGCTGACCGATTACCGATTTCACGCGTATTTTGCTGCTGCCCCACAAAAATATGCCGGGGCTTGGAATGTTTCAGTCACATGGTCTGCCTACTCGTCACCCTCTCACCTGCCCTATAAAGTGACTCTTAAAAAAGAGAAAAGAAGAGAAAAGTGAGCCTCGTTAGTGTCTGCTTCAGTGAGCGACACCGCCACAGTAGCTCACGAGGGATGGGGGTGAGGAGGGATAAAAAGGATAGGAGTAAAGATGTAGGAAAGCCGAAGAAGGAGAAGAGAAGAAGAGACGTGAGGTGGTGAGCCAGAGCGAGCGACGACAAGATGAGGGGATAGAAGAGATAGGAAAAATGAAACACGGTCACTGGAGTCCGAGGACGGGGCGCACCTGCGAGAGCTCCTTTCGGCGTCGGTGGATGGCGTAGAGCAAGTCCAGTAAGTCAGAGCTGCACTGTCGTCGGAGGTGGAAGGTCGTCGGCGGCAGGAGGTGACGTAGGGCGAGCCCAGTCGGCCAGAGCCACGCTGACGCCGGAGGTCGCAAGCGCGCGGAGCGCGCGAGCGCACGACCGATCGGCACGAAATCCAGCAAGCGAGCTCTCACCTGCCCTTCGGAAGTGGGCCGCATTCCAGTGGCAGGTTGAGTGGCCCTGCTCTCAATGCTCTGCCCCCCCCCCCCTCCTCACTGCCCTGCCCCTCTACTCCTGTTCTCTCAGAGAAATTCGCCTTTAGTCAGCGCGGCACCGGCTCGTTATTACCGACCTGTGTCAGTTTAGGTTACAAAAACAAGCCACCCGGTGCAACTATCACACCTAGTGGGTGCAGCAGCGGCGCTCGACCATGTCAGGACACAGAACTGTGACGCACTTCCGCGCGGTTTGCATCAAGAAGTTTTTACGAACAGAAAAGGGGACAGCAATGCCACCGAACACAAAACTTTCATCTCTCTTGCCGCGGCCATAGCGTTCACCGCAGCACCCACGTTTACGCCGGTATGTATGTATGTATGTATGTGTGTTTGTATGTATGTATGTATGTATGTATGTATGTATGTATGTATGTATGTATGTATGTATGTATGTATGTATGTATGTATGTATGTATGTGCCACAGTGGTTGCGAGATGGGAGATGGCGGTACTTGGAGTGTTCACTAGATGGACGCACGGACGGACGTATGGACGGACGGACAAACAAATGGATGGACGGACTCATGGACGGATGGATGCACAGACAGACTGATGGACGCATGGATTGACGCACGGACAGACAGAAGCAAGAACGAACGCACGGACGGACTGATGGACGTTTCGACTCACTCATCATCATTCACTCCGTGGATATGCTGTGACCTTTTTCTTTGTACAGCGGCACGTTCACGTTGCTGCTTGTTTTACAATAACAAAAATTATATTATAATCTGACTTTAGTGCGCGTTAAGCCGAACAAGGGCAGTTACTTTTGAAAATAGCAAACAGGCGGGGCCATTGGCTATAGTATACTCCGGGCACTTCATTACTGCTCTCTGCGTGCCCAAGGGCGACGCGTCCGCTGTCGTCCGCGTGCTGCCTCCTCGCGATATGAAGGCCTTTCCTCTCGATGCTGTGCCCATCCAAATTACGTCTACTTCTCTGCAGCGCCGCGGGGAGGGGGAGGCTACTGACGCGCTGTCCTCAAATCTGCGCCCTGGGCGACGGCCAAGCACGCCTCTCTCTCGGAAAAAAAAAGCATCGCGATGAAAAGTGCTCGGGGTGTTCTTCATACCGTGCGCTAATGCTTCTGCTTCCTCTTTCACTGAAGGTTTCCTCTCCATCTTCCCTCTCCCTCCTCCTTGACACACGTCGTAGTCGTCACCACTCCCTGTTGCGCCGTGTCCGGCGCAAGTCGCACGCACCGACGGGATTTACGCCCCTCCTGCAGGCAGGCATGCCAGTGTGACAAGTGGACCGAGTGGGGAAGCGTGCTTGCGGGCTTCACTGCTCCCCCTCCAAAGCTCGAAAATCCGCCGCCGTGGTGCACTAGTCTGGCTGCGTTTCTCGGTCGTACTAGTCATACCGGCGTGCGAAGTGGCCTGCATGAGTCGGCGCTTCCGGCGGCTTGCGCACATATACGCCAACCCACCGAAGTGTTCCCGCCGCTAATGCGTGGCTGGGCTCGTATCTGGCACGACATTTCGCGTGGATTCTCTCTTTGCTTGTCAGAACGCCGCTGTCCGGCTGCTGCGGTGACGATATATCTCACCCCCGGGCGATTTTCATTAAACGTAAGGCGCTGCCGCGTGGGGCCTTCGCAGTCGTCATCGTGCGGGCGCATGCGCCGGGTGTTGTTGCAGCGGCGCCGGTGCAGCTGAAAGCCCCTCCCCGAGGCCTCCCCCCGAATGCTGCGCGTGGCGTAGGACGCTGTTTGGGCTCTGCGCGCCTATGCAAATGAGGGTGGCGCGCCGCACGTGCTCCTGTCACCTGCGAGGCTGATCTCCGAGCGCGCGTGCGGTGGTATTGCAGCCGGGCCTCGGGAAACTTTGTGTAGCGCACGAAGCGTCTGTGCGGAAGGGTGTTATCTCGATATTCACCGATGGTCGAACTTCAGGCGACGACTGTCGCCGTAGCCGTGGTCGCTCTCCTAAGAATGCTGACCGTGGAATGAGCTTTTGGTACGCCCTCCCCATTTCTTTCTCTTGTTCACTTGTCCCTTTTTTGTGTGCGTGTGACGACGTACTCGTAAACAGATTGCCTTGTGTGTGGAAAATTTGAAATGTAACCCGTTGTGTAATCTGTTATCGGGATATAATTTTCTGTCGGCTTCTTTCGAGGAATATTGACAAGAAACAGGGCACCAACCAGTGGCCGCCGTGAAAAATAGATAATAGATTTAACACCAACAGTTCAGGTGATGAACACCTTTGATTTGGGAAAAAATAATGATGCACTTCTATGAAAGAACAGAGCATGCGTTCGATGGGCTCGGTCGTTGCTGTTGTACTTAGGTTAGGCGTGAGAAGTAAGTACGCTTGTTCTCAAAGATTATATATATGTATACCATATTAACTGTGATGATTTTGGCATGTGTAGTTTAGCGAACACTTGTACAATGAAATTTTCGGTCTCCTTCGACCTCTTCTGAATTCGAGGCTCAGCTCTACACATCGGGTGTCTTAAGAGAGGCTTCCGCTCCATTCGATGTCAACACTTAGCGAGCTCCCTCTGCGCGCTACTCATTCGGGGAGCTTCGCTCACTGAGTCATGTCCTGTCCGGCTCTGGTCGGAAAATGCGTGGTCGTTGCGGCTGCTGTCGTCGACGGTGACTGCGCTGCTAGACGGCCGCTGCATCACCGTCGATGTGCATTTGACAATGGTAGGGGGAGACGTCAGCGGGCGCGCGCCTCTGTTTTCCCAGCCAGCTGCGCTCGCACCCCGCTCATATTACACGCGTGTCTCGCCTTGTTTCAAATGGAAAGGGGGGTAGCGGCTTGGTTTTGATCCCAAGCGAGATTTGTAAACGCGGTTCGTTTAGGTTTGGCGTCTGAAACGCGCCGTAGCCACGGTTTGGGCCGTCAGCTGAGTGCCTTGCGGACGCAAGTTGGTTTGCTGGGCCCCGCCGTTATCTCCTCTGGGTATATAGATGTTATTGCGCGTGACTCTCCAAAAATGCGTTGCTCAGATGGTGACGTCAGCTTTTATGGTCCCGCACAGCAACAGTCAGGCGATTTGTATATCCACCGAAGAGGTCGGTCGGCGACCCCTCCCGATCCGACTCCTCTCATAGTTTACCACGCGTTTTCCTCCTGTCCTTCCGTGCACCTTGGGCTCTCACCAGGTGTGCACTGTGATCCTCTTCGCCCGCTTTTCCGTCGTTAAAGTAATGGGACGCGCGACGCCTAGCTACCGCGCTCCAGTGGGCCGTAATTCGCTAGCCTAATTAATAGGCGACCCCCCGGAGCGCTGTGCTCCGCTCCCCGGCCGCCGCCGACTATCCGGCGTTTATCCTCAACTGCCGCTTCTGGAGGCGACGTCCGCGAGCGTGGGTTTGACGTCGGCTCGTATACGTTATCGACGAGAGGCTGCCGTCTGCGCGAGTACCTCTCGCCCACGCGTACCTTGCCTGGTTGTCTTTTTTTTTGTCTTTTAATTTTCATTTTAACGACGCTAGTCCGGCAGTTTATGTTTTTTCGCGTATACTCTTTTGACCGGGAAGTAATCTCGAACGACCCCCTTTTTTCGAAAAAGGAAGCCTCCGATATTCGATACGGCATGTGTAGGCGATGAATGGTGGAAGGCACGTACACCTTGTATCGAAAGGGAGGAGGGGAGTGTACTCGCTTCGAGATGCGAGGCTTTTTGATGCGCGGCAACCTGCTGTGCGCGATTGAGCCCGTGTGAAAGACGTTCGCCCTCCTTACGCTTATGTTTCATATAAACCTTATCAATGGCAAGTGCGTTCCGTGCCCACGCACAAACCGGCAACCTGTTCCATCTGTTCGTTCGATGCGTCAGGTACGTACTCGTGATCTGGAAACTTGATCCAGTGGGTGAAACGGAATCGTGGGCGTTACCGAGAAAAAAAAAAAAACGGATACGCGTTTATTGTGTCTGTGCCTGGAGTCATAACAGAGTGGGTGGTGAATGGAGTTCTTGGTACTCGGCGCTCAAAAATGTTACGCCGTTCGTCTGAGGCAACGTGGGACTAATCAGTGTCACTGATTGGCTTAAGCGATCGGGCAAACTCACTCGCTCACTCGTCGATGAAAAGAAAAGAAAGAAAATGGGGACTAATATCATTTCGTGGCGGACGTGGCGTTCAGTTTAACGTATCGGGGGTATGTATAAGGCAAGATGCACAAGGAAAGCAAAGTACAGTAATTTTGCAGTCAACAATGAGCTTAGTTTCCTGTGGTATCTGAATACGAGCGATGAAACGTCAAAATGTGTTAATTCATCTTGTTTTCAAGGTACAATCAGGTTGGCGAATGCACTGCTTCCTTTCTGTTGTAAAGTACTCCATTGCACGGTGCGTGCCAATAGCGGTATTCGTGTTATTTGTGTCGGATGGCGTGCTGTTGCGAACTGGCAAACTAACATCGCAAAAAAAAAAAAAAAGGTGGGGGGGTATATATAGAGACAGAGGAATCGACGAAGGTTGCTTCAGCTTTCGTTTCTCTCTGCTTTATGACTCTTTATGGCTGTCGGCTTTATGACTAACCATTCCAAAAACTCGCCCAAACTACTCAACTATTGCACTTGGGATTTCAAAGTTTCGCCGCACGTGATCTCTGCGTACGAAGCTGGACTTCTTTCCCGCCTTGGCGGTCTGGAATGGGAAATGGCGCCGAGCGAGCCAGGTTAGGTCCTCACGAACGGCGGCGCGAGTTCTTCCACCGCGTACTTGCGCGGATAAGAAGCTTCTGCAGCTGGCCGTGTGTATATAGTACAGAATAACAGCCCAGCCTGCAGCGGTGTGCACCGTTTAATCGTCCCGCATCTCGACACAGCGTATCTGTGTGTATGCGTGTGTGTCAGGAGGGTAGTGGGGTGGTGGAATTCACTGTGTAGCGATCGAGGAGAGACGAGGGCGGGGCCTCCCACGGGCCGTTCGCCGGGTCTGCCGGCGCAAAGAGGCTCCTCGCAAGCTGTGCGGGTCCGGCCGGAGAACGTGTCGCGCATGCATGATGGGTGGTCTGCCGCCGTCGGTCGTTATTTCGCTGCGTGTCCAGACAACGAGGAGAAGGACGAGCCTCGGATCCGCTTGCGTTGGTGCCTTGCGAGGGAGAGGGAAAAAAAAACCGTCGTGCGTGACTCCGCTTTGCGCCCGTGGTGCCCCGACGACGCGCAGTCGCCGGCGGCTGTACGTTGTACTTGATACGGGCAGTCTTCCCTCGGCCTGGGTGTTTCGTTGTGCGGAGGTGTTCCTTTTTTTTGTTCTTGCTTTATATTCCTAGTCCTTACCTTACTTATCTATTACGGCCCACCTCCCTTTCCCCACGCCAGCGTTTCGCTCACGTACACCGACCTAACCTGCTCGTACATTCGTTTATTTTAATCGGCACCGGCATTCGGTGGTTGTCAGGTTGGGCGTCGTGTACATTTCGTACGCATCGTGAGTCGGCAACACAGTTTCGACGAAACGAAGCGCCATGTGTTTGTGGACTCCGCCCCCGTACACGTACACCTGGCATTGTCCAGTTAATCCGGGGCCCCGCGAAGTGCAGTAGTTGTTACCGACGTGGCCTTTGTGTAACCTCTTCTCCCCGTCTTCGCGCTTTTCCATCTCGTTGTTGGCATTTCGTCCGCCTTGTTTCTCTCTTACATATCTTGCAGTGCACATAATAAGCATGTATCTCGTGCTTGCGCGGTTCGTAGCGCTCCGCTGTCTGACACTTTCGCTTTTACCCGCCGCTGCGGTCTCGTGGTTGTAAAGTTCTTGACTGCTGTCCCGAAGGTCGCGGGATAGAATCCTAGCCGCGGTGACCGCATTCCGATGTAATCAGATTGCTAGGGGCCGTTTAGATTGGGGGCAAGAGCCCCAAGGGGTCGAAATTTCTGGAGCCCTACGCTAAAGTGTCTCCAGAACCAGTAATATTAGCGTGTTGTTATGTATGTATGCGCTTGTATGTATGTTATGTATGTATGCGCTTGTATACGCTATGTATGCGCTTCTACTTCGAGCCAACTGATCGCTTTCGAAAGCTTCGCCTCCACATCTCTTAAAATCTACGCAACGATAACCACGTTTGGCTCTGCGCCGCATGTAGTGCGTGCACTTGTGCCCATTCGTTCCGTTTCATTCTCCCATTGCCTACCCCCCCCCCCCCTCGCGAAGGGCTTTCACGAATCCATTTGGCCGAATGCGATGCGTGCTCATCTGCCCCATGCCATTTACCTCACCCCATCTCAACTTTCTTTTCCCTCTCCCACCCTCGTTCTCCGTGTGAAAACGGCTTCACCCGTATGCTGCAGAGTGGGCGAAGGAGGCTGCCTGCGCAAGCGGGATGCGTAGAGGGGAAGGGTCAGAGGTTCGCCGTTAATTGCACGTTAATGGGGAGCGGCTACGTCGACGTTCTAATTAATGCGACGTCGGCCCGAACACGTTTCGCGCGCGGGGCCCTTTTCGATCTGGCCCGCCACCTCGCCGTGCGCACTGCGGTTGTGCTTCCTGCGGTGGCGCATGGTGCGCGATGTGTGGTGGTGGGGGGGGGAGGGGGGGGGCGCTCCTGTGGTGGCTCTCCATCATGCTTTCTCCCCGGTGTGTGCGCATGCGTGCGCGGTATTCTCGATGACCCGAGAAGGAAGCGCGCCCGCACGCCTGTAGCGTTTACGTACGGCATATGTATATACGCTACACCACGAGTTAACTTTCCGTGATTCATCTCCTCGCCCTGCGCAACCTTCACGCCCGTGCCCAGAAGGGAGGGCGCGCGCTGCAGTATTGGCTTGGTGCGCCGCAAGTGTACGTCATTCTTTATATAGGTGTGAGATTGGTAGTGTGATCGCGAAAATTCCCACAAAACAAACCTGTAAGAGACAAAGGGACTCTTCAATTCACTCGTTCGTAGGCACAAACATTTCGGGCATAATCGCTAATTGTGTGTGAAAGAGTCGCGAGGATATAACGGATACAAAGAGCGCCTGATGTTGTGCCAAACTTGGCCTAACCAACCGTTTGCGGAGCAGCTCGAGCGTAGTGGCATGTTCGGTATTGGGGTAATATCGCGATTTCATTACGCAAAAAAAGAAGTAATCACCGCCCAAGCACTGCGTACAAATGGTTAACCAGTGAAAACTGAAAAGGGCAGCCCCGGTGTTTAGCAATCCGACCCTGCTCTGAAGCCTTTCACAATTGAAGAAGGGGCTATTTGAGCTAGTTGGTTGAATTACATGTTAATATAGCGCAAACACGAAAGTGTTGGAAGAAAAGCGTACGGAAGGCGAAGAAGGACAACACGGAGACATTGTGTGGTGGTGGTGGTGGTGGTGGTGGTGGTGGTGGTGGTGGTGGTGGTGGTGGTGGTGGTGGTGGTGGTGGTGGTGGTGGTGGTGGGAAAACATTTATTTAGAAAAGCACTGACAGTTGCACTAGTGTGGCGGGTTCACAAGTCAACTTGTTTACAGGACCAGAGCCGCGATGGTGATGCGATCTCGGCCTATAGACTGTGCATTCAACAATGTGGCCTACGTCGTACACTACCGCGCCGTCGATGAGATACCGCGATGTTTCGCAAGATGTATTTACGCACGTGAAATGCTGGAGAAAGGCGCGCTTATTGAAATATTGAAAGACCCGAACTTTTCTTAGTATTTTGTGACGGAAGCTGCAGATGACGAGCGAGAACACTCACACATACGTTCGCTTTTTACCATGCATGACGATAGTGCGAGAACAGAACGACGACACAGAGACAAGAAGGACACGAATGACACGAGCGCTCGTGTTCTTCGTTGTCCTTCATGTCTCTGTGTCGTCGTCGTTCTGTTCTCGCGCTATAACTATCGTCATGCCATACCAACTAGCCCATGCTGCCACACTTCTACCATGCAGCAATGCGGTCGGTTGCATAGTAGTGCTCGTCGGCCATCCGGAAGTTTTCTTTGCCCTGTCGATGGGGCCGCAACTAAAACAAGTTCATAGTTATATCAGCACTCGAAAGTATTCGTTGCAGGTGTTAGTTTACCCTCGCGAGGCTGTTCGTTCGGCCAAGTTTCCGCCTGAAGCAGACGATCCGTGCACAGGAGCAGCGGCTGCTGCAGCGCGGTCGAGAGCGGGGACGTCACACGCGAGAGGGTGTGACTCCCGTACATAATCGAGGCCAACAGGCCCTTGTGCTCAGATTTGGGTGCACGTCAAGGAACCCTATGCAGGTGGTCGAAATTTCCACTACAGCATCTCTCGTAATCATGTTGTATACGTTTCGGGCTGAAAAGCACCAGCAAAATTGTAAAAGGGAGAGTGCTGAGATGAGCAGGTTCTGCCATATCCGAATAGCTGCTGTCGTAGTTAGGGTAATGGTGCGCATGTGTTTTTTGAGCGTGCAGCATCCGTGACCGCAGCAGTGGCGAGGCGTTTGTCTAGCGAGAGATACCGGAGTATGGGTGACCTCGGTGTACCTGTCAGCTATACGCTCACGTGAGACGACGCGGCGCGCCCATTTCTTCGTCTCTTATTTACATGTTTGTATACTCTGCATCGCTGCAGCCTATGGCATCGTTGGTTGCCGCACGTGCTAATGCCTCTGTTTTCACCATCTACAGGTATATTTCTGTTGGCAGAAAGAGTTGTATACATATTATAATACAACTGAACGGTACCGCATATCCTTGACGCCACAGCGACTTTTTATTGGCCGGCCTCGCCGCTGCGCTTTCTATCGCTCACCTCTGCTGCTCTTTATGCCGCAATCGTATCGCCCCCCCCCCCCCCCCCCCCCCATTCGGTGATTGAGTCGCGCGCCGCGCATACAGCAAACGGTGCGCCGCGGTCCGAAACTTCCTCGCCGCGCGGCAGAGATACATGGTATGTTCGTGCGCCTCGTCTATGTATAGTATAAACCGGATCAAAACAGAAATCGCAATCGGCCCCTGTATATGTGTAAAGTGTGTCCACTTGTCCTCCCGTCCCGTCCCCCCCCCCCTTTTTTTTTTGCCCTCCTTGCGTTCTGTTTTCCCGACAGTGCCTGCACGTGACCTGGCGGCGAGGCCGTTTAATCATTTTGGCTTCGTAAGCCGTCCGAAACGATGCGAATGCTTTCCCGAGCGCCGCCTCTTCTCCCGTTTTCTTTCCACGTGGCAGAGATAACGTATGCACTGCCATTATTACCTTCCTGGATGGCTCCACGTTATTTTTATTCTTATTAATACGTCTTTTTTTTTCCTCGCTTTGAGTAGCGGTATTTTTTCGCTTGTGTGTCGCCGTTAATTAGAGAGAGAGAGAGAGAGAGAGAGAGAGAGAGGTAGAAATAAAGAGCGGAGTGCCGTGGGCTGTGTTTCTATAACTGCATGACGTGACGCGGTATACTTAAGCCACCCTGTGTTGTGTGTGTGTTTTTGTTGTTTCTCACTTCCGGGAGTTCTGGGCTGTTTTTCCGTTTCGTTACGGGGTGTGCACATACTCATGAGCTAGCGCAAAGGGATATGCTTTTTTCGAGTTCGTTGGCGGAGGATGTCACAACGGTGCAGGGGCGCCGAAATCCAGGCGTTGGCGTTCTCACCAAGCACATCTTTTTTTTTTTTTTGCTGTCAATTTTGGAAGTCTTTGTTTCCACTACTGTGAATGAATTAAGTTCGCGGCTTGTAACAATTTTCGCCTTAGCTGACCTGCATCGTAATGGTTATACTTGCCGAGTAACATCAAGAACGTTATCCATTACTAGCAACAGGTGTAAAAAACATTTTAACAACTGTATCGTGGTGCTCCACTAGGCGAATTCATTCAGTACGTATTTGGATTGCACATCTGGCAAGTCTAAATCAGTTAATAACTGCACTATCGTGGTGAAATTGCGATTAGCATGATAAAGGTATAGATCAAGCTGTGTATATCCGTTCGTCGTTTATTGCCAAGGACCTCGATCTTTCAGTATTAGTTTTGTCTGTGATGGTGGGATTGGGTTGTCTGGCTCGTTTCCTGCATGCTTATGGTGCCATCTAACTATACATCGTCCACTACGCCGACTGTAGGAGCTCGAGAAGCTCGGTGGATGGCTCCGCGTCTGTGCATGTGAGCGGAGCCGGCCAGCGCTGTGGCAACATGACCACAGATGGATCGATAGTTGAATAGACGAACCTTTGTTAAATTCAATTAATGGACGGAGGGGGTAATATCAAGGGTTGTCAGTTCCCCGTGGCAGGACTCCTGTGACGACCGCTGCTCGCTCTGCATGCTTGATCTGCGAGGCTACGGAACGAATGAACACCAACGCTGGAATGCGTGCTCTACTAGCGTTAAGGGGACGACCGCGTTAGCAGCGAAATGCTGCATAGCAATTTTACAAGTATTACTTGTTACTCAATTGAGTGGTTCTTAGTCGCTGTAACTACGTTTCGAGTCTTTTTCTCCTTGTACGCAAATGCATAACAGAGCTCAATTAGTGGCAGCTTCTAGTGGCTAACTGTCATGCGTTTCTCTTTATTCGAACACTGGTTGTTTCTTGTTGCCACACCATTGCTGCCGGAGTCGCAGCTTGCGGACAGCCTCACTTGTTGGCTGTGGTTCCCACGGTGCAGCTGATTCGGCGCCTTCGATGTGAATTGCCTTCGAACCGAATTACCTGCAGCTGAGAGCGTTGTATGCACTGCGATCGAAAGCAGAGCACTGAACATTGTTGAGAGCATCGTCCTGATGCTGCGGTTATATAGCTCTGTGGGCCTCTTTGCAGAACTGGCTGGAGTGTACTTCTTAGTACACTTCAAACTGGCTCTCGCCAATGTAACTTTCCGTGTTGCATCCTCTCCCTCTTTTCTCTCGCGAGTCGCCTCGTCGCCGTTCTTGTTCTCTCTTAAGAGATTAAAAAATCGGACGACGTCTCAAGCTTCCTTTCACGGGGCTTCCGTGTGGCCCTGTCGCCGCGCTAGCTTGCTCTTAGAAGGAACGACGCGAGATGCCTTGGCACGTTTTCTTGTTCTTATCCCTCGCTGTGCCGGTTCGCCGCGCATGGTTTCGCAGGCGCCGTCATGGGAAACGGGACAAAACCGCAACCACGCGAACGAGAAGTCGTGGACGATCTCTCTCTCTCTCTCTCACTCTCTATGCAGGTATATCTCAACCGTAGTGGTCTTGTTCCCGCGCACATCCTCTCGCTCTCATTTGCACAAGGGGTAATTGAAACCGTTCAAAAGGCGATGCACTCCGGAAAGGGGGTAAAAAATTGTGTGTGTGTGTGTGTGTGTGTGTGTGTGTGTGTGTGTTTGTGTGTGTGTGTGTGTGTGAGAGAGAGAGAGAGAGAGAGAGAGAGAGATTCCTGACTTGCTTGGCTCCCTTTGAAGAGATACGTGAACTCTCTTCGGAGGTCATTGTACTGCCGTCGGGGAGTCGCGGGATCAGAAAGAAAGTTATAGTGTCTCTTTAAAGGGAGTCACACGTGCAGCTGTAGCCAGGACTCAGCGAAAAGAGTGAAAAAACTTCTTTTTTGATGCCCTGGGTGATGTACTCTATCGTGAATACAGGCGTCGTCGTTCGCCGAAAGTAGTGATTTACGCTAATTGTGAAGTAGCAGCCGTGAATGTCGCAGTATACGTGTTCCTGTGTATTTGTTTCGCCCCTTCGTAAGTCTGGCGCCTTCAAGTTGGTCACCATATAGCACAGGTCGCGCGACCATGGTGGATGTCAAGCGGCCGAAGTTGTCCAAAAGCGAGGGCCACGGCTCATTTTCTCGATGCTTCATTTCTCAGTCGTGTGGCCTCAGTCGCAAAATTTTGAACCATTGGGATGCTTTGGAACAGGACCCGCAGGACGTTGGCTTTTTGCGATGCTGCGCAAGCAGACGTGAATTCGGCGTGGCGAGTGGTACATAGAATTACGACCGCAAAGCGGGCTGGTTGTGTTTCAGCGCTTGTGTCGCTTGTTTCTTTCTTGCGTCCTTGTATTTGCGCATTTTTTTTTAACTTCCACGGGCAGTTCGCATTATAACATCGGTCGTCTCGAGTTTCTTTTTGGGCGCCAATCGCGAACGGTAGCGCGACCGCTGCTTATTAGAAGTGTTAATCACGGGTGTTAATGAGTCTTTACGTACCGACGGGTCCGGTTTATCCCATCCTCATCGACGCGAGCGCCAACCACAGCGCATATAAGTGCGTTTGCAACGTTTATCTGTGATGTTCTTGCTACTTAATAATTATATTTTTACACAGCTCATTCGTGCACTTTCCTTTTCCGTGTTTCAGGAGGCGAAAGCGGTCTAGGACTCGGCCAGGTGAAACACTGCTCAAAGCGCCGTTAGCAAGGTGAGAATCGGGGCCCCTCCGGATTGACCGCTATGTATACAGTGTGGGACTCACTAAACCCATTGTTTTCTGGTTGGGTAAAGTATAAGGATACGCGGCGTTCTGCTTTGAGGCCTTCGTGCGTCTTTTGATCGGTGTATACTCACACTCGGCCACTTCGCATGTGGGGCGAAGTATATGGATTGCGTGCATCGTGTTATTGAGCTTTTAGTGGCGTCGGAGGACGTGATTTGCACCGATACACGCGCACGTCTCTCCTTATAGGGCTCGCGCTAATTGGGCGCTGTGTCGGGTCGGAAACGGAAAAGGGGCGTTCTTGTCACGGCGGCGGCTGCGCGGCCCTAGTCGCGCCATCCGCTCGACGTGGCGCCAGGGTTTTTGTGCCTGTGAGAGGAGAGCGGAAACTGGATGCCGATTTCCGCGGCTTCACGTTGGCGTCTTCGCGCGACGGCTTTGCGGCGGAATTTTTTTTCTGGCGACTCCAGCGTCGTGAAGCGGTTGTTTGGAGTTGCGGCAGGTTGTTGTATGTGTACCGTGCGTGTATTTATACGCACGACAATCGCGTCGTGATTGCTCTGAAACGATTCCGGCTAGTTGTTTACAAAACAGAGGCTTCTAATAAAGTGACAGCGTTTCTATCAAGGTCTTGTGCCTGCTGTGTAGTTGCTTCTTTTGCCTCTGGATTGTTGTGTTCAATTCGTTTCGCTGTGTTCGTCGGTATTGGCAGGGACAGAATGGTCGCGTTCTGCCGCTAATTCCTATAGCACGCAAGCTTCTCTTCGTAGTAGAAGCGCAGTTACGATGGCGACGTGGTGCAGTGCAGTAGTTGCCGAGAGGCATCTGTTCGGAAGTCGTGGCAAGCGCGCATCCTGTGTGTAGCCGTACATATATACGCCGCCATTACGCGTATTTCGAAATATCTCGCCCACGTCGGCCGGGGTGGCCTCGTCTGTTTGCCCGACTGGCCCTCCTCCTTTCCCGACATCTGCTTTCCTTTCCGTGTGTATGCCGAGGGGGGCTGCGTGCCGACCACTGTGTCAACACCGTGCTGCAGCAGCGCCCCGTGTGTGTGTGTGGGCTGTGTAGCATGCGGCGTACACGGAGGAGCCCTGCCGCAGCGCACTTGCTTCGGTGTTGGTGGCGCGCTCGTGTTTGCCCGTGTAATTCTCGGTGCGGGCAAACATCGCCCGCGGAATTCGCCGCGGGGTCGTGCGCGTACTACGTATATATGCGAGAGCGCTGGGAATCTTCCCGAGCCTGTGAAACGCCCGTCTTGCAGTGTGCGGGGATATGTTCGATGCGTGGGGGGCGCGCGTATACATGCTACACGAGCGCACACCTTTGCGGAGTGGTTGCGGCGGCTGCAGCTATAGTAGCTGCGTCATGGTAAGAGAGAGAGCGTGTGTGAGAGAGAGACGGAACCGAAGTTAGCGAGTTATAGTGATGTAATGTGCTTCTGACGATTGGTCGCTCGTTCCGAGCAAGTGCATAGACGTTATTCGTTGTTCTCTATCACAATGTATTTTCGCTATCTCCGTCGATGTGCACACTTCCGTTGCCTATAATGAAAGTTTGTGTTGTTTTCTTGCGTCAAGTGAGGGGCCAAGCCCTGGAGAGTTCAGATGATGTACTGGTAAGCGTGAGTGTGCCCTGCAAAACGAATTATACAGTACATTTTACAAAGTCTGGGTTCCTATTGTATTCTGCTGACGTCACAACACGGTATGGGCTTCTCGTCTCGTGTTGTTCGCTCAAGAAATTGTTCCGGGCCTCTATCGGTGTCACGGATCCCGTTAATTCGGGAGGCAATCGCCGGGCTAATTCCAAGGGCCGAAGTATCGGCCCCCCGAACCGCACCACGAAAGCGTGGACAATTTAGAAGTGGTCCTTTTTGGCGCGCCAGCGGACGCCGGCTGTGGCCCAAAGAACAAGACAGAGCCGAGAGTTGATAAACAAAACAAAATTATATTCTCAATAATGGCAGATAAAAAAAACGATACAAAAATATGCACACTCAACAATCGTTGAATACAATATGTCACCAATCAAACAACGTACTACACAGTACAATCAGCCTCACTCGAAACAACGGACACAGACAACAATACGCACTACAATGCAGTCGCATGCATTGAACAACCAAGACACTTAAAGACTAAAGAGACAGGAAACCTTTTCAGTCCAATGTTCTTGGAACAAAAGTCTGGATGATACTCTTCCGAGAATCACTCACTCAAAGTCCAGCGTTGTTGTCGTTCCGCTGCCCCCGAAGTTTCTCTTCCAGGAAACATCACGCCTTCACTTGGCCGCTCTCCAAGCTTCAACCTTCTTCGCCGGAAACACGTCGGCTTCACACACGCAGCTGTTGCCAGGCGTCTTCGCTCGGTAGCGGTAGACACACGCTCTTGCCTGTAGCTCGAGCCTTCACCCCTCAGGTGGAAATCCTCTTCTTCTCCTGCTTTGTCCCTACGGACAAAACCTTCGCCGACTACACGGCGGGATACCCTACGCGCTCTGGCGCTAACTTCCGTCTTCTCCTGATCTCTCACCTCGGCTGCTCCATTAAATACCTTCCGCGCGAGATTCCAGAAAGTTCTCGTCATTTCGTCGGCGCGATACGCAGCGAAGGCTGGGGAGAGGGCGAGACGGTTCGAATGCCGTCCGCAACGGATGACTCAACCCGGCATCAACCCGCCCCTTTCCATCTAGAACATTAGAGTGCTTGCTCGGCCGCCGTTGTGGGGTGTGGAGGTTCGTCGGCGAACCTACGCTTCCGAGAGGGGAGGGTCGCGCGCCCGGGGAGTCTTTGGATGCTTTTTCTCTTTTTTTTCGTTGACCTCGCGGCGTCTCTCCCGCGCGTTATCGCAAGAATTTGGCGGCGTGCCCCTTTTGAGCGCTCGTTTTGTGACAATCGGTGACGCACAATGGTAATTTTTTTATGGTTTGGTAGTACGCGACGTTATCATAACTATATCCGCGCTGATGCGTGATGTCGCCAGAATTGATACTGTAGACTGATGTAGTGTCGATGTCAGTGGATGAGCCTTCCACAATAATAGCGGGGGTTGAACGTCCCAAAACCGCGATGTGATTTATGAGAGACGTTGTAGTGGAGGCCTCCGGAAATTTCGAAGATCTGGTGTTCTTTAACGCGTGCTGACATCGCGCAGTGCACTGCTCCTCAACCTTTCCGCATCCACCAAAATGTGACAGCCATGGCCTGGATCGAACCAGCGACTTTTGGCCCAGTAGCAGAGCACTTGTCACAAACGAGCGCTCAAGAAAGCGCGCGCCTCCGGATTCTGACGACGGCGACGATATCAGGCGCCAGATTGTCGTCCTCCGAAACCAGCGTTGAGGAAGAAAACAAGCTTCAAAGGACTCATCGGGCGCGCCTCTTCTCCCGAGAAGGAAAGCGTGAGTCAAGAAAACAAGCATAGAAAGACTCATTGGGCGCACCCTTTCCCCCGAGAAGAAAAGCGTGAATCACTCCTTGGTTGTGTCATGTGTCGCGGACGATTCTCGAAACGTCTCGCCCTTTCCGCAGCCTTGGCTGTGCAGCGCGCTGACGAAATGGTTAGAAACTTCTAGAAGCTAGAGCGAACGTATTTAAGCAAGCAGCAGAGAGAGGTGACCAGGAGAAGGAAGAGTTTAGCGCCAGCGTGTGTAGAGTGTTTCCGTCGTGGGGTGAAGGATTTTGTCCTCAGTGACAAAGCAGGGCGTTTCCACTTGTCCGGGTGAAGGCTTGTGCTACAAGCTACAGAAGGGTGTGTGTCTACCGGCAGTGGGCGAAGACACGTTTTGCAGCCGCAGCGCGTGAGAAGCCGACGTGTTACCGGCGAAAAACTTTGGTGCTTGGAGTGCGGACATTTGAATATGCGAGGTGTCCTGGAAGAAAACTTTGGGGGCAGTGGTACGACAGCAGCGCTGGACTTTGAGTCAGTGATCCCTGAAAGAGTATCATTCAAACGTTGTTCAAAGAACTTTGGGCTGAATAAGTTGACGAACGTTTTAGTTTTTAAGTGTCTTGGTTGGTAATGCATGGGATTGTATTGTAGCGCGCGTTGTTGTTCGTGTCCGTTGTTTGAGTGTAGCTGGTTGTGTTGTGTAGCCCGTTTTTTGTGGGGTGACATATTGTTTTGGACTAGTGCCGAGAGTGCATATTTGTGTATTGTTTGATCTGGCGTATTTGAGAATATATTTTTGTTGTCAACTCTCGGCTCTGACTCGTTCTTTGGGTGCCAAACAGGACCACATCTATATTGTACGTGGTTTCGTGGTGCAGTTCGTGGGGCTGATTCGTCGTCCCTTGGAATTAGCCCGGCGATTGCCTCCCTAATTAATGGGACAAGTGACAGTACTGTAGCCACTGATACACGTTGGTGGACTAGATGAGCCTTGCACAATTTTGGCATTTATTTCAAGATAGCATTTTCAGAGCTTCACAATTGCTCGGAGTCTCTGCATACAAGAGATTTATTTGTATGGCGGAGTAAAGTCCGCTTCGAATGTTAATTTCAGTCGCTCTTTAAACGATGGAGAATACGCACATGCATGACCTGCCGGAGGAAACCTTCAGAGGAGTTGCGTTCGCTCTTGTGCGTTGTCTTGTTTCAGTTGTATTTCAGTGCCCACTGGGGTGTGAAGCAAATAGGGCTTACCGGGGCATTGTTTTCGCTATTGTGCGGAAGTGTTCAGCTGGTGCAGTCGAGCGTGCTTAATTGAAATATCGACGAGGTGTTTCAATTACCTAGAGCTGTGCTGAGGTTCTTTTGAGATTCCGCTTTAGATTATAGTTCAACCAGAGAAATTGGTATACAGTATAATAATTTTTGGATTTTTTTCTCCGAAAACGACCTAAATCTAAGTGCGCGGACTTCTTTAGCATTTCGGCTGCACGAAAAGGCGGCAGTCGTGCCCTGGATTCGATCCCGTGACCTTAGGGTGTTGGACTTACACCACCCGGCAGGTATAGGCATTAAAGAGGAATGTGTGGTGCTGAACCTCGAAAGGCAGAATGAGAGGGATAATAAGTATCGAAACGTGGGATAAACAGCAACAGAAAGAAAATGAAGATATAAATGGGAAATCCAAACGATAGTTGCTTTATAAGAGAAAGGTGAGTGCAATTAGAGGGTACTAGCTATTGGAATGATGACAGAAGCGGGCAGCGTTTATGAACACACGTATATACGTAGAAACAAGCAAAGGTGCACGTAGTGGTAATTAAAGACCCGTCCTCCGCGCAGAGAGCAAAACAGCACCGTTGGCAGTTAATTAACGTTCTGCGTTATCTTGTTAGCCTGGACGGTTAGTTTCTCGATGCACGAGCGTTGTATGGATGGGCGGTCCTTTGCGGCGCAGTTGCTGACTAGGCGCGCCTAATTATCACTCGTAGTCGGAGTTGCCAAAATATGGTTTCAAGTTGCGTAGCGTACGAATGCGAGCCTGCCTGAGATTTCTAAGAACAAGCGAGGCTTTGAATTGAGCGAGTTGGTATATACGTGCTTAGCTGGAGAAACACAGCTAAGCATGTACCGCGGCTATAGCTTACTGTGTTCCTTGGTCCTCGTCTTTTTTTTAACGATGTTTTTCCCCATTCAATAACAAGGTTTTCGTAAGGCTGCATGTTTGATCTGTCAGCAGCTTTCTCGGTGGCTTTTATGCCGTGGTCAATTATATAGTAGACGTGGCAGTGAGAAATGTCATGCTGTTTTTTATCCATTTGCCTAAGGTGACTCGCAGGCGAAAGTAATCTTTTTTTCTGCTGAGTCGGTTCTATTGATATTGTTGCGCATGCCCGGGAAGAAAACGAAGATGGGTGAACAGGCTGGCTGCCCCAAGCTGGAGAAAGAAGGAAGACGACGACACTGCTATCATCAACCTGTTGGCTGCTATTGCTAGTCCGATCGAGGACTTCTAAGCTGAGCAAAACTGAGTTGATCAAGCTCCCGTCTTATACGTCTTTCCCGTGTGCCTTCTTATGTAGGACGACGACGACGATGAAATGTCGCGATATATGTATGGCTGACACCCGAGTCTCCGTGATTTATTTGTATCCAACCTTTTTCTTCGCTTTACTCATATCTTCATTTCGTATATTTATGCCTATTCATCCATCCCGATTATGTATGCAGGCGCTGTGCCCTTTCAGATGGCAGTTGGGAGCCTCTTCCCTTCCATTTTTGTATCATGCGTCTCTGTGTGTACGTATGAAACATTAATTTCATAGGCAAAGAAAGAAGTGGCAAAAAGTTCGAGCTTTGCATTACTCTGCAAGTTGGGGCTTACGACGACCCCTAGTTTTATTGCGATCGGTCTGGCCTTGTTTGACATTTTGCGGCTTTCAGTTCCCAGAAATTCCCGCATATATATGAGTGTAACTTCAGGCCGCGTCATTTTACGTCTTGCCCTCATTCGTCCTGCGGGGTTTGGTGACACTATACAGCGGTCTGTGGCTGGCACACATGTCCAACTTTCGCGACAGTTATGTAGCGTCCCCCGTCTGTATGACGGGCTGCGAGCTCGGGTTCTTGCCGATGTTTTTGGCAGGCAGCCCGCGGGAGTGCACGGGCGCCCTCAGCGCGGAAGACCCTCCTCGGCTGGCCCGCGCCGCTCTCATGTCTTGTCGCCTTGTTTGCGCTGCTGTCGGTTCTCTCCAGGACGACGGAGAAAGGGGAGTAGGTTCGGCTCGACGCGTCGTCTCCGCGCCGCCGTGGTGACTAATCTAGCGGCGCGCCGCCGACGCCGGAGTCGTGTACGTCGTCGGATATCGCGTCCTGTCACGCGCACGCGCTCTATCGCACCTCGTCGCGTCGCGTCAAAACGGGCGGATGATGTGCGCGCGCGCTTGGAGCGAGTGTTAGTTTATTTCTTCGCCACCCTCGGTGTTCGCGCGTCGTGCTGCGATCGCAGCCCACGATATATTCGCGGCGTATTATTTTTTTTTCGTTACTTTTGCGCTCCGTTGTTTGTTTGTAAGCGAGTCCGTTGAGTGCGTGAAATGCTTCTTGATCAATCTGTTCTTTCGCTTTGCAGTCGACGTTCTGTTTCTTTTTGTGTATTGTTCTTTGTTGAATGGTAGACCCAATGGTGGCGGAAGAGCGGTATCGCGGGAATACGTACATAGCCCTCTCTTTATCGCGCTTTGGTAAATAAGCCATTTTGCCAGGACAGGTATCATCGATTGAATTGTGGCGATAAAAATTGTCGTTGCCTCTGCAACCTCAACAGGTTGCATGGTTCAGTGTCGGTGGGCTGAATAAAGAGGGGAGTCCAAAGATAGTAAAAGGGAAGATCACGTCAGACAGCTGCGCTATTCGCAGTTTTTTTTTGTTTTCTTGGTTTAAAGAGTATTCTCACGATTCTGAGGCATCGCAAGATGAACATTCTACGTTTCGTTAGTATCTAGTGCTAACGCTTTCCGGACACCTGAGCCATGTTACACGTATAAGATATTTTCCTTAGATTTTGAGGTTTTCGTCGTTGGGCATCTGCAAACCAACCCCACCGCAATGAACATTGCTCCGGCGAGTCAACACAGTGCCACTCTCTCGGCGAATTCGGCGTCCTGCTTGCAGCCTGAA
The DNA here is from genome assembly GCF_043290135.1 of Rhipicephalus microplus. Taxonomy (NCBI): domain Eukaryota; kingdom Metazoa; phylum Arthropoda; class Arachnida; order Ixodida; family Ixodidae; genus Rhipicephalus; species Rhipicephalus microplus. Next base: position 36,860,451 of record NC_134704.1, on the reverse strand, counting down.
TCGCATAAACAATTGTCGGCATTATCGTTGTGTTTGCGTGTACCTCGAGAGATGACGGATCTGTATAATACCGCTGGTATCTCGTGAGTTGCTGCACTCCCCGTGACGTGAAACTGTGATGAAACGTCACTGAGAAGCCGCCCCGTCGATATTGTAACCGAAGGTGTTTTTTTTTTAAGATGGATGTATTGAATATGTATTCGATGCATTCCCAGGTCCCAAAATACCTCTCTTAAGGTTCTTGACGCCAATGCTTTCAATGAGAGCCACAATTCAAAAAATTTGTAAAGCACCCCGCCGCAGTGGTCTAGTGGCTAAGGTACTCGGCTGCTCACCTGCAGGTCGCGGGATGAAATCCTGGCTGCGGCGGCTGCATTTCCGATGGAGGCAGAAATGTTGTAGGCCCGTGTGCTCAGATTTGGGGGCACGTTTAAGAACCCCAGGTGGCCGAAATTTTCGGAACCCTCCACTGCGACGTCTCTCATAATCATATGGTGGTTTGGGGACGTTAAACCCCACACATCAATCAAAAATGCGTAAAGCGAATCCGTGTCTTTACTCGCTTCACGCTGGCGCTTGACAGAATTGACACTTCAGGAAGCATGATGACTTACCAGATGGTATCGTGGGAGGTTAATGAAAAAAAACAACAACAACGAATCTCCAACTGGCGCGTCGATAGACATTGCAACGCAGCACTGCGCAGCGAGCTGAGTATTATGTTGACTATACGCTGTGCCTGAATGAGAAAAACTTGACCAGACTTCCACCGAGCCGATCGTGATATTATATACGACGAGGCGCAGTGCGTATGCGTCACAGCCCACGAGGTTAGGCCTCGCGTGAACAGTGCCGTGTACAGAAGTGCCAGGTCGCCTACTTGAAGCGATTCCGCTGACTACCGGTCGTCAGCGGTAGTCAGATCCGGTAGCGCCTGCCCGAGTCGCCGCCGGATCGTGAGTTAATGCTACAGCGCTATCTTCCTCGGCGTGCATAGATTGACTGTGTAGAAAGAAGAACGAAGCGCGCTTGTCGGTACGCTCGTCCTGGCCTCTACATTGCTAGCACTATATTGCTATAGTACAGCGTAACGCTCGCTATAGTTTTGCACGCAGCGATGCACGCAGCCCGCGTTCAGCGGCGCATTTGCCAGCAGCCATGCATGGCATGCGCGTCCGGCGGTGATTGAGTCTCGGCATTGCGCTGCTGCACGGCTCGCCGACGCGCGCTGTTACGGCGTGCCGCCCGGTCGGACGGTTGTTTGCATTTGAAGCGTGGTAGTGATTAGAATGAAGAGGAAAAAGGCACCTAATTTCTGTCTGCCTTCAGGCGACACGGCGCAGTGCCTTATAGGGGTGGGGGGAAGGAGGGATAAAAAGAATAGAAGGAAAGTAGAAGCAGAAGAAGACAGCCAACGAGAGGAAAAAGAAGGAGATAGGAAAGTGGGGATCCGGTCGAAGCAGTCCAAGGGCGGGGTGCCACAATGCGAGAGCTACACGGCGTCAGGAGACCGCGGAGGGCGAACCAGTCGGCGGGAGCTACGCTGAAGTCGGAGATCGCGAGGGCACAACCGTCCAGCTTGAAATCCTGCGAGCGAATCCCATTTGAAGCGTCCGCCTGTTTCGCTATATGGCCGGTGGACAGCGGCGGAGCGTTATAGCATCTCCCTCCTCCTTCTCTATTTCATTGCGCGCACGCGCCCTCTTTGTTTTTAGCGCTTTTTTTTTCTCGCGTTTTTCTTTTGGGGTGGCCGGCCCTCGGCCGGCGTTGGTAGGGCCAGGCGTCACGAAAGAGAGCGGAATGCGAGCGCTCTCGGTCCGGTCGTTCGGCGCCGCCGACCCTTTGACCTCGTCGTCTCGCACTGCCGCTGAGCAAAAACTCGCGCAACTGCCCCGACTCGGATGGCCCCCAGCCCCGTCTGCGACCCCCCTTCCTTTTAATTTTCTTTTCTCTTCCTTTTTTTTTCTGCAGTCTTGCTTTGCACACGCAAGGACGCGTGCCTGGAATGCCGTAGCGTAGACGGAGCCACTGTACTGCGACGTGAAACGACCCTGCGCACAAAAGATGGAGTTTGTGAATGTCTTTGGTAATCTTGAGCTCGTTACTGCCGGGGCGGATTGCTTTTTTTTTGTGCGAACTTTCAAGCTATAGGTGGTCAGACTATAGGTGGACGTTCATTCTCGGAGTGGTGGAACCAACTTTCTGCAGTCGTGCCTTCGTGAGCGTCCTCTCTCTCTCTTTCTCTCATCTCTATACTCCCCCTTCACATTCTCCCAGCGTAGGGTAGCAAACCGGGCATGTGCCTGGTTAATTTTTCTACCTTCTCTCTTGTTGTTCTTGTCCTCCTCCTCTAACCTGCGTCCATTGTTATAGAATTCTGTAGGTGCTGATTTTTTTTGGCAACTTGTGACTGTATTGGTCGAACTGCATAGTGCATATTAGCGCATTTTACAATAGGCCAGAAATTCAAATTTAACGCTGCCCGCTGAAGCAGCGAGATCGTACGGCTTTTCTTGTGGGTCTCGTTGTCCTTAAAGGGACACTAAAGTCAAATAACAATTTACGTCGGAGTAAAAGTTCAATGTATGAAACCATCTAAAGCGACAATAGTATCAACAGCAGCGCCCTACTTACCGAGAAAATTAATGTAAATGCACAAGAATACATGCACCGTAGTAGGACATTCTCAAAATGATCCCGATGACGTCATACGAACCGTCTACAATTAATAATTGGTAATCGATCTAGCTGAACTGAATAAAAAAAACTTTCCGCGCATCAAGAGACGCAATAAAATGCTGCTTGTTCGTTTCTGTTTGATTCATGAAAAAAAGAACCTCCGGACGTTAATATAGGGAATGGTGCGAGTGATTCAAGAATTCAATTTTTGCGTGGTTAACTGGACAGGTCGTGCCATCTAGTGGGGCCCAGTTGAACCAAAACCTGTTAACCATCTCGGAGCCAACGGCAAGAAATTGATCAATGGCCGGTGTTGCAGTTGTGGCTCCCTCTGCTTTCGTTCTGCTGCTACTAATGTCGGCGGCCGCGCAGTAAAGCCGGACAACGTTGTGCATGGCAACAGGGACGTGAGATGCATGGTCCGCTTTTGAGGCGGGTAATTTGAAGTGCGCTAACCTGATTGCGACCAGTAAAACGTCATTTTATTTCAAAATAAGCTCTATATTGGCACAAAAGTAACACTACGAGGTTTCTGGACCGCTATTTCAACAATCAACGTCGACTTAATAGTTACCGTTAGTCTCCCTTTACGCTTTTGACGCTGTTTGTACGTGGTTTTCGTGTTTGGGACGGCTGAGAAAGGAAGAGAGAGACTTGTAGAGGCAAAGCAACGACAGGATGAGTAACCAGTGGAGCTCTGCTGTTTGCTACCCTGTGAATGCGAAGGTGAAATCGGGTATGAAATAATGAAAGACAACGATCGACGATAAACATCTGTGTGAGCAGCCCACACAGGATTACGGCAGTGCGAGACTGACACGTGAAAACACTGTGCAGTTTACAGTCGGAATGTGTCGTTCAATCCGGGTTTTTCGGGAAATTCGGCAATGCCTTTACAGCCATTCAGACTCCCTTACAGTCAGGAAAAAAAAAAGTGGGCCATTGCGTGTGAAAGTGGCTGGCAGCGTTGCCAGACCTTGAAATTCAACAACAGACCGGGAAAATGTGGTGAAAATTAGGAGCTGCTGGTTTTGATGTGCCAGAAAAGGTACACCAGACAAAATTTTGTAAAAAGTGGCGAAAAAATATTGCTGAATGCCTGGTGAAATTCGTATTTACACCGTGTTTGCCGGCAACTTCATATCACTCTCCTCAGAGAACAGATTGTTATAAACAACACAAATATCTTCTCTGAGGGAAGGCTTTTGCAAAACTAATTGTTAGCAAACAGGAAAAAATGATGTCATAACGACCATTTTGAAGTGTTGGTGAAATCTGGTGAAATTTCGTTTGAGCGTTCGTGTCGGAGGACTGTTGCAACCTGGCAACGCTCGTGACCGGCGTTTTGTATGCTGTATATACTGCGTGTCTTGTGCATGGAACTCAGTGTCGCTTACTACTTCCATGTCAGTGAGTTCTTAGTATACGGTAATATTGCGTACGCAGGCAGACGCCGCATGGATGACGAATCGTTCGCCCCCACATTTATTGGTCTCTTTAGCAGTAATCGAAGACACGTAGCTGATTTGGCTGAGCTACCTCAGTTCACCCGGCAGTCAGGCCCAGGCGTATGCCGCATAGCAACACCCACAACCTATTCACCGAACCAACGCGGCGTGACCACCTACCAGTCGATGATCGTAGCTCTTTAAGCAGTTGATATTTAAATGGGAACGTTCGACCTTCAAGCCAGAGAGAGCGACGAAGCCGCTGCTGAAGTTTTCGCGGTCAACCGGGCTCGCTAAACGACTGCGACGTTCCCGTGTTTGAGTGTGTGCGTGCTTTCTATTTTCTTTTCTTTAACCGCCCATTTTCCTCCTTTTTCCCACCTTACTTTTTTATTCCCATTTCCCTTCCCCCATTGCAAGGTAGCAAACCAAAAATTTTCTTCTGGTTAACCTTCCTGCCTTTCACTCAACCTTATTCTCTCTCTCTTTAGCAGTATTCGCCATCGCTGCTTCTGAGTATAAGCGATCGCATGCCGTTCCTCTCAGTTGAACGTAGACCTGACGTCCCTTCTTATACAGGACAGATTGATCTGTAGGGCGTGCTTTGATTCTGATTTAAATACTGCCCGGTATTAGGTTGATAGGGGTTGCAGCGCGAGCACGAAAGTGCATGGAGAAAAGCGTATACGGAAGGTGAGGTACCGAAGGCAAAGAGGGACAATGCGAGCGCTGACTACCAACTGAATTTACGTACGCTTTTTCTTCCAGCACTTTCGTGCTTGCGTTGCAACCACTATTAACATGGAATTCAACCGACTAGCCCAAATGGCCGTTCTTCTTCACCGCCCTAATAAGTTTCTCTTTTGTTTGTTTGAACAATGTTATAAGCCACGCAGTGGCTTGTTCTACTTCGTCCATCGTGAATATAAAACTCGCATACTTTCACGCCTTTAGTTAGTATACGCGCGGTGAAGTAGGTTTACGTGACTTCGGGTCCCATCGGACCTTCCTTCCCTGTCTGGTTGTCCGCCCTTGTGGAACAATGGCCATGGTGCTCGGGTGGCATTAAAAACGCCGAAAATGAAGAATTTTCGAAATGCCGAAATATGTAATGCACCTTAAATTCTGAAAGCCGCATTGACGAGACACCTAAAATTTGAAATGCAGAAAAATTAGTACACCGAAACATCGAAATGCCGAAACGTGGGAATGCCTGCATCACCGATAGCTATTGTGGAAGTATCTTGCCAAGATTAATGTGCTCGGCTGCCTGAAGGTCGCTGGTTGGATCCCGGCCGCATTTTGATGGAGGAAATGGCAGAGAAATAGTAGAGAGTGGAAATAGTAGAGACAGACCCGTGCGATGTCAGTGAACGTTGAAGAACCCCTGATGATCTAAGTTCCTACAGCTTTCTACAACGGCGTCTCTCATAATCATATCGTGGTTCTGTGGCGTAAAACCCCAGATAATATAACTATTCCCGGGAATCTCGCCTTTTTCAAGATATTCTATTATTTGGCGTTGAGCAGCGAGTCGCAGCAATTTCAGAGGATATTGTCATTTCGTTCTTATGAAAAAGCACACATGTTTGCCCTCTGGCGGCTACAATTAGAGCATTTAAAAAGAAAACAACTTAGGGGTGTGGCGCTCAAACACTGGCTTAGCCAAGAAAAGGTTGGGAAGGTTCCACCCCTCCCCTCTTTCCCCGAAACAAACAAAGTCCTTGGTGTGCTCATATGGCAAAGAATATTCATTTTGTCATGCCTCAACTGTTCTTCCGTATCTTGTTAATTATAGGTGCATTCATTCATCGTACACTATCCGCATCTTTTCGTTTCCCTGTAATTCCCTTAGCAGTTTCTGTGGGATTTTGATAACAGCCGTACTAGCTAGTATGGCTGGAACGGAAGCCTCGAAGATCAAGAGACGTTTCGCGACGTATCCGCTAGGGGAAGAGCTTATGCGCCGTGGCACCGTGAAAACGGTGGATTTGCATTGAAGTATACCTTATAGAGTTTCCTAAATATACACTAGAGGTAACTCTGGCGCTAGTGTCTATGGGAGCTGCAACGCGCGGTGCTTCAGTGAGCGTGGGAATGATGGGTAGTACATGGATTTGTCTAATTTTCATACTTCCGGCTCCGTGTGTGTTAGTGTTGCTTGGAGCTGTTTTCTCACGAAACGACAATCAGAAAATGTTCAGCTGTTGCGCTTCAGCACTTTATTCTTTTAGGCTTACCTTTTCGAATGGGTCACGAAGTTCGAAAGGGTTCGTTCTTTTCTCAGAAACGAAACCGAAACACACCAATAAACGAAGCCACAAATACGATTCGCTGCCCGCAAGTGCCAGAGTCCCCTCTAGTTAATTTTAAGAAACTTTATGAAGTATACCACCTTAATATATTTCCACGTGCGTGCTGCAAGAAAGACGAAAACACAAATACGTGATGTACAGAAGGTAAAACTGGCAAGAACTCGCTAGCGCGTGATATCCTGCTGCTGTTTTAGGGGCGAAGCTCCTTATGGCGTGGCTTGTGCGTCCCTCGTAGTACGTAACAACCAGTGGCACATACCCGAAATAGCGGTCCTTACGATTTTGACCTCCAAGGTGGTTCCGGTGAGAGATTTCTTCTGTGCGTTGTTGAACAATAAAAGATAGTGCTCAATGCACATGTTAATGGCTGCTAAGGGGGAATGAGAGACAGGAGCATTCGGCCTTTAGGTAACGCGCACGCTGCGATCCCCATTAGCAGCTATTGGCATGTACATTGAGCACGATCTGACAAGAAAGGGTTGCTACGTTATACTCGCTGGGTGTAACCTCCTTGGTTTTAGAAAGGTTTAGCGAGCGTTGGGCCGCATAGCCATGAATACAGTGAGCTAGTATATACCATGAACTCGAGGTGGTTAAAGGTGGGAAGTAAACCCGAAGCGCAAGCCGTAAGAAAGTGTGCGTGTGCCACGTCCCGTTTAGTCCTTGAAATGTCCGCTGGTTGGCGGTGCTTCTATATGGAGAATATATGATGAAAAGATGCGAGATGGTGGTTCTTGGAGTGCTGAATAGATGGACGAACGGACACACAGACAGATGCATGAATGGACGCATGAACGGACGCAGGCGCGGATGCATGCTGTTATGCCTGCGAGTCCACAACGAACGTCCATGCCTCTGAAAAAGGCAATCTGTGTCAAGGCCAGCCCGCGAGCCCGCCTGACGCGAACAACTCAACGGCGTCAACACACGACGGCGCCTTTCTGGCGCGCACGTTGTTAAGTTTGGCCTGGAAATTCATCTGGGCAGACGCCATGGGGCGTAAGCCGGTCCACTGGAGAGGCTCTTAATCCCTTCGGCGCCCAGTCTGACAGACGCTGTCGAATATTTGAGCAATTATCCAGACCAAGCAGCAAGCAAAGGCGAGTTCCCGTCCTTCAAATGCGGACCCTTTTGTCGTCCCCTCAAGCAGAAGCGGTGACTAATGGACTAGGCGACTCATTGGGCAACTGGAAAGCTGGCGTGACCGGCGCCAGAGCTGACGGTGGAGCGGCGCTTCTTTATTCCTCCGTCAAGTAGCCGACCGGCCGACTGCCTATGCCCGCCAGGCATTGTCCCTGCTGGCCGGAGGAGGAGACGTCGTGTCGCCGCGACGCCACGATGAAAGAGGACAACAGGGACGGCGTCTTCCTGAAAGAGACCGTGACGGCCACCGCAGATCGCCCCGCTAATTGGGCGAGCTGTGCGGTGGACCCTTTGAAGTATGCGGCCAGGATCGTGGGAACTCTCGACTAACGGCACACACACGTCGAGGAAGAGCCCTGCTGGCGCCACCACAGTGCAGTGTTCACGTGGACCGTGCATGCTCGCCCCCCTCACCTGTGTGCGCGTGATTGGTGTTCGACTCGGAGAGGAGGAGCCCGACAGGGCATAAAACGACGCCGCAGAGTGCTGGACGTCTCTCTGAACTATGTATCGTTCAACCACCACGCTCATGGTTTGTGAAACCACTAACTTCCTTTCTGTAAATATGTGTAAATAATGTAATAAACCAGGTTTTGTTTCCGTATCCTCCAGCGTCCTTCCTTCCGAACCGCAACAACTGGTGGCAGCGGTGGGATGCCATCAGCAGCGACCTTCCTTCAACATCTTACAACGTGCAGTGAGTCACCTCAGCCCGCGAGCCCGTCGAGTAAACAACCGGCGTCTTCCTGTCGGGGGGGTCTGACGCAATGCCTGGCGACGTCACTCGTCCTTGGGTGCAGCCACCTGCAGCGCAGCCTCTCCAGATTCGGTGAGAAAGAATGACGCGGCCCAGCGGCGACCCCATTGGAGGAGTCTGGCCTCACGACCAGCGGCGCTTTTGGTTGGACATTTGGATTGGACCCGGTGCATATAAAAGAAGCCCTGCGGCGCGTCGCGAGCAGCAGTCCTATGTGAGAGCAGACATGTGTGTCGCAGTTGTGCTATGTGTTAGCAGCAGACATGTGTGTCGCAGCGGTCCTATGTGAAAGCAGACATGTGTGTCGCAGCAGTCCTATGTGAGAGCAGACATGTGTGTCGCAGTAGAGCTATGTGATAGAGAGTTGAGCTGTGTGTCAGAGAAGAGAGCTATGTGATAGAGAGTTGAGCTATGTGTTAGCAGACCCATTTGAGAGTAGAGCTATGTGTTAGAGAGGAGAGCTCGGCTCTTCGCGTCTCTGTCGGCCCCAGTGCCGAATTTGTAACGCCTCTGTATATACGCTGTACATAAACCTTGTTTAACTCACCGTCGTCTCGTCCGCTCGTCTATCAGCTCTGCGCAGAAGCAGTCGCGAGCTGAGAAACCTACGCTACCAAACGGCTGGTGACCTTTCCGGTGGAATTCGAAGCAGTAGCGTTTTCGGGACCGTGTTGGCGTCGCCGTCTTTCGCAACAATGGACGAACGCAGGGACGGACGCACGAACAGACGCACGCACGGACGGGTGGATGGATGCATGGACGGTTACACAGACGTACGCAGGAACGGACGGAAGCAAGAACGATTGGACGGACGAATGCTTCGCCCTACTCTCCATCATTCACTCCGTGGATATGCTGCCATTTTTTTTTCGATCTGTGCATTACGACCTCTCTGTTAACGTTGTGACGAGATTCATTACTTTCAATTATGCATGTCTTAATCGTATAGTACTTAATAAGCTAGCTTTCCCTGCCACGCTGCTCTCTATTTGTCCTCACTGACGTCATGGTTAGTTGCTTAGCCCTGTGGTGCTTTTGTACCCTAACGCCCTAGTATTATAGGTCAGGCGTGCACATTAGAGGGACGTTCGCCGGGCCCGATGACGGCTCTCGCGGCGCCCTAATCACCGCCATCACGACGTGCGCTTTCTCTCGAAGGCCAGCGGACAAGGCAGGGTCTGCGCAGCTATAGTGGTCTACGATCGCCGGCGGCGTATCGCCTCGGGTACAGCTATGTGTGCTGCTTGAATGGTGTATATAGTCTAATGGGTCGATTGGTTGTGTCATGCCAAGTGGGGCGGGTGGTCGTGCGGTTAACGGGGTTAAAAAGTGGCGGTGCTTGTCCGTTTTGGTCGCCTATCTGGCGTATCTGGCGTGGTTGTTTGTGCCCAGGGGCCCTTCACGCGCCGGAAACGTTCGCGCCGAGGGGCCCTTTCAAGAAGAGAGATTACGTACTCGCAGGCGTTGGCGGGCGCTGTGCAGTGCAGACGCCGATGTTAGCAGACGTGAAGCAGGAAACCGTGTATATATATATATATATATATATATATATATATATATATATATATATATATATATATATATGTATGTATGTATGTGACGCTATGACGAATGGGAGACGTGGCCTGGCTCATACGCCATGTTTTTTCTGTTCTGCACTTCTTCCTCCTCGGCTTCTACCAATCATCGCTACCTTCATACGTCACATGATTCCCCCTCCCCCCGAAAGAATGCGTGAGCTACAAACAATGAAGCATGAACAAGTGGTGTCTCATCATAGGAAAAAATATCACAAAATAGAGTAGTTCCATGTAACACGGCAGTTCCATGCACTTGCACAAAAACATTCACAGGGAAGGCAGTCCAGTGAGATCTAGGAGACCTCAGGTGGGCGAGGTTGGCTGTTGCGTTCTGGACAACATAAGCATGCTTTGAGCGTGAAATCAGATGGAAACACAGCCGGTATTCTTGCGATGAATGAACGTGGTGTGATGGCCTTGAAGCATTGGCTGGATGATTTGCGCAGGTGTCGTGCTATTTGTCTTCATTGGAACCCATGCGTCGCCACCCGTTTGCGTGCTTGTTGACCGAGGCTGGTGCGGTGATTTCTGCGTCCTTGCGGAATACAGGGTATGGTTTGGCGCCTTTCTCGACGTTGTATGTCGTGTTGCCTGAGTCTTGATCTCGACTGGAGAAAGCTTACTCGACGTCCCTTGGGAAAATATCCTGGATTCGATGCTTTCTTTGTTTCGAGCAAGAAATCTTGAATATGTCGCCGGTTTGGTTGACACGTTTGTAAACGGCTTTCCATAAACCGCGTGTGTTCTTCCGAAGATGATTCCATTCGTCGTCGTCCTTGTTCGTATAGCCCTTGGAATCTCTGTTGTTCTTGGACTTGCTGGCATTGATGATGTTGCTGCGAAAAGACCTGAGGTGGCAGCCCTTTTTCACCATGACACTGACTTTCTGGGTAATTTAATGTGATGTCGAGTGGGCAGGTAGTAGTCTCTAGGCTGTTGTGCTGCATTTCGGGTAATGAAGGTAATGCTTCAGAGTTGATAGATACATCATCAGGGGCTTCTTCTTCGCTGTTCGCTGCGAGTGGTTCTTGCTCCTGAATCTGGATGGTAGGTTCAGGGCTTGGCTGAGTATTCTCCGAGCTCCGCAGCTCTATCCCGACCTTTGTGAGCGCACTAGATGTGAGGTGGGCGTTGTGAGCGACGAAAGAGCCAAGTGGAGGAAAACCAGGAGGTAGCCCAATTGTGCTAGATGGAAAATAAGCTGATCCAATGTGTGAAGACTGATTTTCACTCGTTGAGTCGTCATGGCGTTGTTCGGCATTTTCCTCATGTGTCAACTGGTCAACCATGAACAAGGCGTCCTTATGACACGAATAGTGACCGTCAGGAGCCTTTGAAGAGCTGCGTCGTAGAAAACCAGGTGGTGGACCATGTATGCGAGACGAAGCATGAAAGGCATCAGTAGGGTGAGCGACGTCTCGTGTCGTATGTTGGTGCCACGATTTTGGAAATTCCGACTTTCGTGCACAAGGGAGCTGCGCTTGACGGTTGGGTTTTTCCCAATATACGTATGGCCTTTTGTAAGTAAACGCATGTGCCACTTCGTCTTGAGGCACTTGTCGATTCGCGCTGGACTTTCGAATGCTTGAGGACTGCTTACGAAATTGACGATAGTGTGCAGTTGTCTCTAGATAGTGTGCAATGAGTAAGACTTGGTCATAGTCATTAAAACGGGTAATCATCTCCTCTTTGATTTTTTGCCATGACTCGTCGTTCTCGAATATGTGAATTAGGTATAATTGAAATGCCTCATCGGTGACGTAGTCGCTGAAGTTCGTAACCATCTCCCGTTCCGACCAAGATGCAGCGGTGGCGGGGAGCTCGAAAAGGTTATACCAGCCCTGTACGGGTCCGTCGTCCGCTGATCCGGTGTACTTGGGGATGTCAAGGTCGTCTGATGGTGCTGTCATGATGCTGGTCTTGGTGTAGTGTTGGGATGTACTTTCGTGGTCCACGTTCGGTCACTGCGTCTTGCTGAGACGTTCGAAGATGGTGGCTGGTTGCTGTGAGAGGCCAGATGATTCCGTAGTCGATGTATGGTCAGGGCGTCTTGTGGAGAACTGCGTCGATGATGAGACACTGATGAAGCGGCTGGGAGGTCTTCATCCTGTCGACTTGTGTGACGCTATGATGAATGGGTGACGTGGCCTGGCTCATACGCCATGTTTTTTCGTTTCTGCACTTCTTCCTCCTCGGCTTCTACCAATCATCGCTACCTTCATACGTCACACACACACACACACACACACACACACACACACACACACACACACACACACACACACACACACACACACACACACACACACACACACACATATATATATATATATATATATATATATATATATATATATATATATATATATATATATATATATAGTCTAGTAGATCCTCCGTGAGCGGTCACAACGTGGTTTATTTCGACGTTTCGGCCTAGAGTCTGGCCTTCATCCTGATGAAGGCCAGACTCTAGGCCGAAACGTCGAAATAAACCACGTTGTGACCGCTCACGGAGGATCTACTAGACTATATATCATGTTGTAGGCCCGTGTGCTCAGATTTGGGTGCACGTTAAAGAACCCCAGGTGGTCTAAATTTCCGGAGCCCTCCACTACGGCGTCTCTCATAATCATATAGTGGTTTTGGGACGTTAAACCCCACATATCAATCAAATCAATCTACTAGACTATATGCAACGCTACGGCCACTCAACCACCATGCCTGCCTATATATATATATATATATATATATATATATATATATATATATATACCTTTAAGGGTGGAGTTTTGCATAAATCATCCATCTTACACCAATAATTTCTGCCAAATTTATCCGAATGCGTGTAATTCATACAATTACACCTTTTGTACACCCATTTGTCATTTTAAAGTGTACTAGAGGTGTATGTTCGCAAATAACACCCAAAGGTGTTTCCTTGAATGTTACATCTATCATTTATGTATATAGTTTAGGCATCAGTACATATCACATCTCAACGGATGCAATCAAACCGCATGCTGAAGTTCTGGTGAAAAGATTGATGTTTCGGCATTTATTTTTATTTCACGTTCCATTCGCCAAAATATATCGTGCTATGTATTGTATTTATTATACCACTCCCTATTTACATGCTTTCTTACGCACACGAACGAAAACCTGAGCGAATGACGGTGCGTTGCGCATGAGTTTGTACTCTTCTTTCCTTCCTTTAATCGTATAATTTCCAGTTTTCCCCTTCCCTGCGCAGGGGTAGCGAACCGGACATTATGGTCCTCTCTGGTAACCTCGCTTCCTCTTTGTCATACCTTCTTTGGCAACCACGGGCATTGGTAAAACATTTCCACCAGCTCTCCCCTCATCTGCTTCGCCGCGATTGAACACGGGTTTGCATTCCACGGAACTAAAAAGAGAGCCATGCTGGCTACCGTTGTTAGGGGGTCAGAGCAGCACTCCCATACAAGAATGGATGTATACACTTGTTTTGCAAAGGCTAAGCGCTACACCCGTATGCATGTCAGTGTTTTCTTTCTTGCGACGGTTACGGTGAAACGCAGTTGCTAATCTTGGCGGTACATGAGTAACGTTATTATAGTTGTACTGCCCAGCTTGCGTCTGCACATCGCTTATACACCAAGCTCAGATAGCACCGAACAGCTCGAACGGCGCAGGTGCTCTGACGCCACAGGGCGAGTGCATGTAGTCCTTTAGCCGGGGTGGGGTGGGGGGTGGGGGGGGGGGGGGTGGTAGTGATTGAAAAAAAAAGAAGAGAAAAGTGAGCCCCGTAACTGTCTCTCAAGGGGAGGACACCTCAACAGTAGCTCATGAGGGGTGGGGGCAAAAAAGGGATAGTATTAAAATGTAAAGAGATAGAGAGAGAGATGAAGGAGAGAGCGAGGCGCAGGGAGAGCGAACGATGGAAGTCAGGAGAAGAAGATAGGAAAGATTGAGATGGTCGCAGGAGTCCGAGGACGGGGCACCACTGGCGAGAGCTCTTGTCGGTGACAGAAGATGGCGTAGGGCTAATTCAGTCGGCCAGAGCTGCGCTGTCGTCGGAGATCGCGAGGGCACAACCGGTCGGCACGGAATCCAGCGGTGTTGGTCTAGCCTGTACCTCTCTGCGTACAAGTACGGGGGTTCGTGTATGGGCCCCCTCGCAGTGCCACCCGCAGAGCGGCCGTGCGCAGCTGCAGCCCACCGTGGCCGTGCAACCGCCCGATCGTGCACTTGGTCGCGCGGCGACCGCTCGTGTTGACGCCGAAATCGCTTCGTTGCGGTGGCGGCACGGAATCCTTCGAGTACAGATCCGTGCTGCGTATCTCACGCGAGAGTATGCGCGCCAGTGCAGCCAGCCGCGATGTTAGACACCGATGCGGAACGTTTATTATATAGCGCTGTGGGGGCCACTGTTTCAGCCCTGTAGCAGTTAGAGGAGCGTGTTTGGTTATCGCATGCGTGGGAACGATTACACGGTGGCAGTATACTTACTTGCGTGCTGCGAGAAATGAAGTTCTGTGTTGGAACACCCCGCGGGATCGGCTAGCTGCGTCGACGTGTGGTGCACCTCGTCTTTTTCGAGATGAGGTGTCTTATGGCTTATCAGAAACGGCTGGTCGCCTACAAGCACACGATCGAGAAATTACCGATCATTTGGAAAACGGCTCCTACAAATACGCGTTACGAATACGAGTTATAACAAATACAAGTTACTCTAACAAGATTCGCTTAAAAAAAAAAAAATTGGAGTTCACGCCTCGAATGTATGTTGAAAGCTTCAAGCGGGACTTTTGAGCGCTCCGTTTCGGCCATATATCAGAGCGTGCGTGTAGCTATAGCTATACGTACGTTTTGCCGACCGGCAAATACGGTCGGCCCCGATGGCACGCGCGTGCCGTGAGAATTTCCGCACCGTTTACGTAATGCCCCGTATAATAAGTGGCGCTGTTTTACACCGGGCGCAACGACGAAGGCGGAAGCCCCGCCCTCTCTCATGGCCAGGGACACCATCTTGGCGCGAGCGTTCTGTCTTTTTTTCTTGTTTTCCTCGTGTCTGCGACGTCGTGTACAAAGCGGTGGCGGCGTCGCGCCAGATGGCTGGAATTCCGCGCGGCGCTATCGGTTACCCGCTGGGTTGCCCTTCTCTGGCGTCGAGCCAGCCTTGCGAGGCAGCCTTGGCGAACGTCCTTGGACGTCCTTGCGATTAAGAATTCGACGGCGCCCCGCCGCTGGTCGAACGAGTTCCAAGCGATCCGGTCAGCTGAGCACCGCCACTGCTACGGGCGAAGAAGGACGAGGCACGGAGAATAAACGAACAAACCCCGGCACCCGGTCCGTCCGGATGTATAGCTACTCTGCCGCGTTGCCGTCGCTACTGCGGGACTGGTATTGGTCTCTCGCTTAATAACGTCGTGCTCGTTCTGCAAGCACGAACCTGTCCCACTTTCGGGACGCCTCGCGGGCACATCTTGGAAGGATGTTACGACGTCTTGCAGTGTGCTGTCGTTGCAATGCCGAAAGCAAAGTCGTGCACGACGTGCCGAGGATGAAATATGGGAGTGCATGAGCACATTGCTTGCTGTCAGAAGGCTCCGTGATGAATGCATTTGTTGAGCAGCTTACTTTACTGCGCACGCTGGTGGCGTGATGTGGTGTTCGCGCAACATGTCGGGGCAGGCTTCGGCGCGCGCTATCGCACTGCAATAGATCACATGACAGAGCCTGAATTTGGCGATCTTCCCACATAGCGCTCGCTATCTCAGTTTAATCAATTAGCGTGGCAGTCACTGCGTGTTCAACCGTTCGTAAACGCAGCTGTTTTTGTTCCCCGAGTACGGCGCTAGCATGAGTTTCATACCACGAGAGTTGTCTAATCAATTGAGAAAGTGCGATGGCATATATTGGCACGTTGTTGATAACGCGTATAGAGATCGAAGCAGCGAAAACGCTTTTCATAAAGGCTGCCCGTGTACTGAGAGGGTGGACGCGTACTCCTCGCTTAACCAATATACACCATTGCCGCGGCATCGCCCTTCGTTTACGTGCGCGTAATTTGGCATCACCGAAAGATTGCTTGCACTATACGGTTGGACAGCGTTATGCGGCGTGATTGGTTCTCTAATGAAGTGCACCTCGGGTGGGGGTGCACGGGTCGTGAATGAGTGCTCCCCATGCCGCGCGTTGGCCGCCAGTACTATCTCAGTCAGCAGCATAGCTTCTTGTGAGATAAATCGCGCCGCCCTGTGGTTTTCTCGTGCCGAGGTCGAAGCAGTGGACATTTTACCACCGACATCTGGCATCGCTTGTGTTCTGTTTGCTGTTTCTCGCCCCGCCGCGGTGGTCTAGTGGCTAAGGTACTCGGCTGCTGACCCGCAGGTCGCGGGATCGAATCCCGGTGGCGGCGGCTGCATTTCCGATGGAGGCGGAAGCGTTGTAGGCCCGTGTGCTCAGATTTGGGTGCACGTTAAAGAACCCCAGGTGGTCGAAATTTCCGGAGCCCTCCACTACGGCGTCTCTCATAATCATGTGGTGGTTTTGGCACGTTAAACCCCACATATCAGCGTTTTGCTGCTTCTGGAATGGTCGCCAGAACGGTCACGCTCGTGCGCGCGATGACCGTAAGCGAAGAATGTCAATTGAATGTGACCAGTGTACTTCACTCTCTTCGGGCTGTCCTTAAAGACTGTCGCGCATTTTGCTGATCTTTTGCCTGTATGACTTAGCATGGTTGTTTGGGGACTTCGTGGAGGACCTCAGCTTGTTTGATATTATTTTAATATTTAATTGTCGGGGTTTCGTGCCTGGAAACCTTGATATATTATGAGAAATGCTGCAGGGGAGGGCTCCGTAAATTTCCTCCCGGGGTTCTTTTATGTGTACTTCAATAATATACGCACGGGCGTCTAGCATTTCGACTCCGTATAAGTGCTATCGCCGCGGTCGGAATTTGATAGGGAAACATTAGACTACCGTGGCGAGCATTATCTGATTTTATACCGACTTCCACGATACGGTACTGGTTGCACTGCGCGTTCGTATTCCAAGTTCAAACACCTTTATGAACACGTTCACCTTTGATAGACATTGTGCCGCAACTACTGTTTGATTCTGACGCGTCCACTCGTCAAAACGTTGGCTCCAGCCACATTCCTTGTTTCAATAATATCTCATCAATTCAAGTCTCCATCTTCTCCTAATGGTGCATTCAGACGACGGACCGAATCCGGATTTGTCGTGGACGCGGACAGCTAATCCGCGGATGGTCCGCCTGCAGGCGCATCCACACGACGGACGGTGTCCTAGGGGAAAACAGCCGGATTACCCTCGACAGCAGACTCGGCGCTCACCTGCGCCCGCTGGCAGCAGACCGGTTTGAGAGTATTCAACATGGATGCCCGCAAGAAGCGAAGCTTGGCTGCGATGTCTGTCGTGTTGTGACAAATGAACGAGTAGTGTTATTCTTTCAGGAGAAAATGGAGTTGCTAGCTGGATATTCTTTCAACTACATTATTCCCCACTTGTAGAACTTCTAAACGTGTCTCCCGCTTTTTTTTTTTTTAGAAGCGGCACGTTGCCGGTTGCAGAAGTTGGAATATTTCACCACCATGACGGCTAAGAATCTCGCGTGTTAAGCGACGGCGGCGACATTTCCCAAACCACCAAAAGTGATTTCTGCATATTTAATCACCCGAGAACAAAGTCTCCGGAAACTAAGTAAACAATGCTCAAGCGTAGATGATGCCGACCAGTCATGCAGCTGTCCGCGAGCCATGGAGGACATGCCGCGAGCAGACGAAAAGTGTACTGGTTGCCACCGACCCCAAGCTATTCCGCTGAAGTACCAGCTCTCCCCCGCCAGAATCCCGATGTGAGAAACAGGTTGGGTTCATCCGTCCGCGAGCCGCGCGGACGAGTCGCGGACGAGGGGAATCGCTGATGTGAGGTCACGTGACGCGCCGTCCGTCCCGCCACATCGGGATTCGATCCGTCGTCTGAATGCACCATAAACGCCGGCCTCGTTTAGATGTGTGTATGAAGTGGCTTCCAGCTCACCCGTACGACTGCCCGCGGGGGCAGTATTCAAACGTCGTTGGAGTTGGAAGTATGCTTTCAAGAGAGAGAGAGCGGGAGAGAGCGGATGCAACGTCACGTGACGCTTGCTCCCGGAATTCCGGCAGCAACAGCCGCCTCCGCTCTTGTCCGTCTCTCGTGGGACGCAGCGAAGACTCTAGAGGGAGGGACAAAAAAAAAAAAAAAGCGTTCTCAAAGGAAAGCGTCGATGGCGACCGAAGAACACTAGGGCTCTAAAATGAGCAAGGTAGCGAGAGAGAGAGAGATGGACAGAGAGAGTGGTAGGAGAAACGAAAAGATAGACAGATAGGGAGGCAACAAATACTGAAAGCGAAAAAAGTGACAGTTTTACAGTCGGTTTCTCGAGTGTTCAGCAGCGACATGGCACGAACAGAGATTGTCGAGCGCGGTCTGGAACTTGTCCAGTGTCTGGAAAAGACGAGACTTTGGAAATTTACGGTTTCTTCGTCTTCGAGAGAAAAAGAGCTAAATATAAAGAAGGCCCGTTTCGAGAATTCTGGATGCCGCGAGAGAATATATTCTTAGAACTGCCACAAAACGCGTCTTCCCTCTCCCCCCCCCCCCCGTTTTTTTTTTTTTCGTGCGTAGTAAGCCGCAAAGTTTACGCGGGACACCGATAGAGGGTAACCTACGTCGACGTTCTTGCTTACGGTTTTATTTTTCAAACGAAAGCGCAGATATTCGGGAAGACCGCGTTTATATTTATTTCGACTGTTATTCCATTCTTCAAGGTATCCGCCATCGCGACATCGTACGATATGACACGGTGTCGCCATCGGAATCATGCCCATCTCTATCTCAAGATATTTACGCCCACCCTTACGTATTCGCCTTTGGGTGACTGGAAGGCGAAAGTTCTCTTATTTTTATTCTTAGTCTATTTATATCCCTCCCCTATTTCCTTTTCTCTTGTGCATCTTAACCTGTAATCACGCGACCGTGATTCGAGCCTGTGTATTGCATGCTACGTCACCATACGTCAGTTGTTCCCGCTTCGGTCCCCGCGGAGCGAAGCGTGAAACGATGGAGGCCCAAATGACTGTTGGGATCTTCGGGGAGCGATGCGGAAATCCTCGCTTGCAGCGTGAATTCTCCCACGTCGTGTGAACCGTGGCTGCCGAGGGATCCTAATCACGTCGCATGTCACGTCACTGATTCGTCCGCGATCACGTCTCTGTCGTTATGATGCACTGCCTTTAAGACGATGACGCTGTCATGCGATTAATGATGTCATCATGTTATGGTATCATCATCATATGGCTATCACGTCCAACGATGACGTCATCATGGGACGTCATAGCGATATCATGATCACTTAACAAATTCGCGCTGATCTGTGCGATTGTGCTGACTTCAAATGTTGGCGTCATCTCGTGATGATGATCTTGTTCATCCCTCGGGTTGACGTCGATGGTCAGTATTCGCGGTCGATGAGGCCTGTATGGCTTTCGCCTTTGAATCACACTATAAGGTCGAGCTTATACACGGGAAAGTGTGGCACTACACGAATTTTTCTCACTTCGTTCTCAGGGCTGCTCCGTGTCTTCACGTAGATCTCGGAAGCCGCGTTTTACCGAGAACGGCGGGACACGGACGGAATGCGCCGCCACCCGTCGTTGTGGCTGGACCAGAAGCGGACCATGTGTTACCCATCTGGTGGTGGAACTCGGGAGTGCGAAGACGGGTGGCAGGGGGAGTTGTTCGCTTCTTGGCGAAACCAGCGCGCTACACACAGCGCCAAGCTATGTCAACGGCAGCCGCCGCCCCGTTTTAGGTCTCGTCGCTCTGCACGACTGGCTTCCTTTCGAGAAGCAAGCAGGGTCTTTTCGAGCTTGACCGTGTTTTGCTTCGTTCTGACCTCGGAGCCCGACTTTCCCTCTCTCTTGCGTGAACACCGCGCTCCTTGTTCCTCGTGGCTGTTTGAACTGGGCGGGGGGCGGCGGGTCGCCCGCGGAGTCGACGGCTCGGTGCTTG
Source organism: Rhipicephalus microplus (assembly GCF_043290135.1). NCBI lineage: Eukaryota > Metazoa > Arthropoda > Arachnida > Ixodida > Ixodidae > Rhipicephalus > Rhipicephalus microplus. Next base: position 36,840,464 of record NC_134704.1, on the reverse strand, counting down.
CATTGCGCTCTGCTTTTTCTGCGCTTTCCGTGCGGATCACACAGAGAGATGGAGAGGGCGGAAGGTTCCGACGCGTTGACGGAAAACGGGCGCTTTCGCGTTTCGATGCTTGCAGACTCCCAAGAGCGCTCATTTCGTTCGCTCACTGTATGCGTGGTGGTTGTCAAGGCGTTTTTCGATTTCGTAGCTGCGAAGATGTTCTTTCTTTCTTTCTTTCTTTCTTTCTTTCTTTCTTTCTTTCTTTCTTTCTTTCTTTCTTTCTTTCTTTCTTTCTTTCTTTCTTTCTTTCTTTCTTGCGCGTTTTTGCTTGTTTTGTTTGTCACTCCGAAATAATTGTCTTAACTACATACAGCATGACCAATCGTTCGCGAGGAAAGCTCGCGGTAGTCGGCGACTTTCACACGCAGCATGGATCAGCGTGCCTCTTTTCCGTTGCGAGCTTGCTTGGGTAGCAGTGTCGTCTTCGGTGTAGCGGAACGCGACGCGCCGCGTTGCCGTCCCGCTTTGCTCTGTGCGATCGCCTAGCGGGCTTCTCGTGCCTCCGCGTGTTTTTCGCTTTTCTTTTCTCGCGTCGAGCTTTGTGGGGTGTCGCGCAGTCTCGCCGAGGACGACGACGCTGCAGCGTGCAAGCTTCGTCGTGGCACGGTGGTCTGCTTACGCGACGTCGTCTGTGTTTTACTTCTTGCACGAGATGGGGAAGGTGCGCGTGCTTGTAGTGAGTGGTTCGGCGTGAGCTCTGTTTCTCACTTCTCTTTCCGAGGACACGCCAGGGTGTTTTTCGTTATTTCATTTCAATTTTCTTTTTTTTTAACTTGCACCTGTCGACACGCCTGTGTTGGGTCTCGGGCGTAACGTATGCCACGGCTTTCGCCGACCTGCATGTCACGCGCGATCTCGCACGCGTGCCTCGTGTTGTGCTGGTTCGCTTTTTTTTTCACCCTTGTTTTCAGTCTGTGCCGCGTCAAACGTTCTTCGTCAGTTGCGTTATGAGATGAAGAGGGGCGTGAAGGCAAAGAGATGGAGCCCGACAATGCCCGTTTGGGTCACACGTTGGAAGGATCGGTCTGTCTAAGTGATTCTGGAGCAGATTTTTCAAAGAACACACGTAACAAATACTACAGGTGTAATTTTGTAACAGTACATATCATTTTTCGGGACTGTTCCGTAAGCGCTTTGATCGACCTGAATCACGCGAGATTCGTGCGATTCTTGATGCTTAATGAGAGGCTGTGTATAAGTAATCACCTTAAAGACCTTCTTCGCTTAACACACCAACGAGTCTTATTTAGTGGGGCTGTCACACGCACGGACCCGCTATGTCGGGAGTTTGTCTTCGAAAATTCGTTGGGATGAGCCAGTGCACGGCTTGGGGAAAGGTATTTCGTAATTCATTCTCGACAGCGCCCACGCCTTCGAAGCAGCGCGCATACACGGCCACGCGAGCGTGGGACGATAGGTCACCAATGGGAGGCCGGAACTTGTCGCTAGCGTTAATGTACCTTATTTGTCGGAGCTGCGTTACTTCTGTTACTTCGCAGCCAGTGGGCGCCGAGTCCTCAAGGTTAGCAAGTGTAGAACCCGTCTCTGAATCAACACCATTCGTCGATTTATCAATTGTATTGGGCACGGAAACGTCGTCGACGTATACGCTATTTTGTAGTACGACTCGCATCTTTCTCGCTGCTAAGCAAAGCCTTGACGATCATGAGTGCACATACCTCCTACACACGGACAGAAGGAATGGTAGAAGACTTGGCATTGAACTTTGACTAAGCGAAGATCTTATAGTGCTCGGGCATTCTTTTGTCCGCTTCCGCGCAGAGAACCGTCTCTCCTTGCGGCGTGCACACGTCGGCCCGCTCGCCAAGGGCAACGCTGTCAACCGCGACGCGCCGGTGTCTGCAGGAATGTCGTATCGACTCCCACGATCATAGCCCAGCTGGCCGGCTCGATGCCAAATGCCTCATGGCACCTGCTTCAAGGAAACGCTCATATGCTGTCTGTTGCCGTTAGTGTGCGTGCCCCCGTAACGACTCGTACGAGATTTGCATCGGCACTTGCTTTTTTTTTTTTGTAAGGGAAACGAAATTCGCTCGCAGATTAAGCTTATTGAAGGAACAGCGATGTTCCACTATAGACAGCGAAGTAAAAACTGAGCGCGGACATGAGGACATGACACAGTGGTGAGTGGTCGTACCTCTGTCCACGCTATATTTCTATTGCGTTTTCATTGAATGTTCAAGTTATAGCTATAATGTTTTCATGCTCCTTATACACGTCGCGATTGAAGGTTCTATACCAAGGTTCGCGTAGCGATGTGAGCGTTGCGGCGGGATGGCATGCATGTTTCCGATCGTCCCACGCGATAGCGTCACTTTATTCTCACAGCCATTCATTAAACGCTCAGCACGAATGGTGGATGCGTTTTTAAAGTGTGCTTCCATAAGAAGTCGCTCATTTGTACCGCTCATTGTTGGCGCCGTCATCAAGCCTGCTCGTATAGACACAAGAGAACCATGGGACGACGGCGCACGTCTTTCCGTTTGCTTTACGCGGTAAAGACGCGGTACATTTGCGGCATGGAGTACACGCTTCGTATACCCACGCCGATTGACAAGGTGCCGCTTTGTTTTCCTCCGAGTTGCGTGCCGCGTTGCGGCTCGTTCCTTCCACGGAATGGCACCTCCGTGCCCGCCCCGCCGTCGTGGCCCTCTTCCGTTCGCACGCACTTGTGGCGGGCCGTGCCACACACTCCTTTAGCACACGTCTTCCTTTGATTCCGCGTAGTTTATTTTTAAACCTCGGAGACTCCGCAGTCCGTACACGCACGTTGCGTATACACACGCTGGGTTTTTGTGCGTGCTGTGCGTACACGCCTTTGGGACCCTCGCATTCCTGGCACGCGAATGCCGCTAGGACGTCCCTTCGCACGATATGAATCGAATGGAGATTTCCTGGCGGCTCCGTTTGAAACTGGGAGACGAATGCTCGAGCGCTTTTGTTGGTGTGTGTTATATGCCGTCGCCCAGCAGGGAGGGGTTCGCTGATGATGAGTCGGTTTCAGGACTGGCTCAAGTGTTCTGTTTGCGTACGACTGAGGCGTTGGAATTTTGTTTGTGAATACGCCACCGTGCTTCGTTCGATCTTTCGGCGTTCTCACGGAAAAAGTTGTCGCAATTTTGTCATAATATTGTGTGCAAGAAGGCGGAGATCGAGAATGTGCGTTGAATGTCGTTGAGCGCCGCTATTATACGTGTTACTTGACTCTTCTTTCTGCAATCCTCAATGGAGGGCGTGCTATGTGTTTTCCGCGCTGTGTTGCAGGAACATTAAAATGTTGCAGTCATCGCAACAACAACAACAACAGCAATAACAATAATAACAATAATAATATTAATGTTGCGCTTTAATGTCCCAAATAATGTCCCAAAACCATTATATGATAATGGATGCCGTAGTGAAGGGCGCCGGGAATTTCGACCACCTGGGGTTCTTTAACGTGCGCCCAAATCTAATTTCTCTCTTCCCTCTCTGCTCTCTATCTTTCATCCCCCATATCCCCCTCCCATGCGCAGGGTAGCAAACCGGCTGCCTATAGGCTGGTGAACCTGCCTGCCGTTTCTTTCCTCCTATTTTCCTTCCTTGCTTCCTTGAAGGCGTCTGTTCGTCTTTGGAAGTATATGCCAAGTACCAAAAGATTAACCATGTGTTGGATATTCTCTGGGTGCAACGGTAGTCCTGATGAACGTGTGCTCTAAAAGCCCCATTGAACTGCCGCTATCCAACGCGCCTCTCTCTCCAGCAAGTCCAAACCCGAGGGCGTGTCTGACTGCCGCCATCTGTTGCAGCACGTCTTGATAGTCCATAGTAGGTGCATGATTTAAGCAAAACAAAGTAGAGAATAAATTGTAGTACAGGTGACGACGAAAGAATGTGGGGGCGCAGATCGTGCGTGTGTGCGTACCAAGCTGGCGCATCCGTTCATCGAAGCGCAGACAATCGCATTAAGCATCGTCCTGCGCAGAAAGTTCCCACTCGGAATCGCGCCGGTGAATTCGCTCGCGAGGGGGGAGGGGGGGGGGGGGGGGGGTGTGCCGCCGCGACTTCTCTTTGTCTCAGATTCAAGACGCGGCCGGGGTCCACATCGGGGCTTCCCGTCCTCATCCCCTTAATGGCAGGGGCCGTCGCGTGGTCCGCAATTATCTCCCGTCCCCTAGCCTGCGCCAGAGTAGTTCGAGACGCCCTTCTTTCACGCGGCTAGGCTCGGCTGATTCTGCCGACTGCGGTTCGGTGCCTCCGCTATTGGCTTTACCTTGCGGAGGCGTCTGTTGCTCCTGGCCCTGTGCAAGTGCGGGCTCAGATGGATGGCTGATCGTCTCTTGTTTGCCCCACTCTTTCTCGGTCCTTTCTCATCCTTTCAGCGACTTTTTCGGTTCCCGGACAACGGCGTTCTATAACGTTGAAGCTACGGGCCGCAGCACGTGATGCGGGCTGCAGAAGTGCACGGTACAGCAAACGCGCGACGGGCGCGGCCGGGCGTGGACGTGCCCTGGGGAATCGCGCGGCGCCTTGCTTGGGGATTTACCGTTTGTCAGTGGCGGCTTGGCGGCTCCTCCGGGAGGCTCTTCCGCGGAGTACGCGAGGCTTAGAAGAATAAGCTCCCGTATATGCTCTACCCGAAACAGTGCTTTTCCGTGTAACCCCTAATGGTACGTGGGGGTTCGCAGATCGCACGGCCCTTGGATTGTCGTTTGGTGCTTTTTTCGTCGTCGCAGCGCGCGACTGCAGCGTGCGAACTGCCGAGACGTGTAAACGGCTCGATTTCGTTCGCTTTTGAATTGCGTTTTTTCTAGATAGGTTGATTCGGAGCGTTCTATGTGAACTGACTGTTTTCAATCAATCAATCAGTGTTCTATGATATATTTACTTTTGCTGTTAATCGTGATTGATTCTGAGATGTATTTACTTTTGCTGTTAATCATGATTGATTGATATGTGGGGTTTAACGTCCCAAAACCACCATATGATTATGAGAGACGCCGTAGTGGAGGGCTCCGGAAATTTCGACCACCTGGGGTTCTTCACCATGCACCCAAATCTGAGCACATGGGCCCACAACATTTCCGCCTCCATCGGAAATGCGGCCGCCGCAGCCGGGATTCGAACCCGCGACCTGCGGGTCAGCCGCCGAGTACCTTAGCCACTAGACTGTCGCGGCGGGGCTTTTGCTGTTTATCATGTGGTCTACATCTATATACATGAACTAAGTAGAGGTCCCTCGGGCAGTGTTTACTTTGGGACCTCTTTCTCTATTATATTCAGATTGTAGCTGTATGAACGTTTGATTAATAAATTATTGATTAAATGAATCAATTCGAGCGATCACAAGTTCAAGCCACCAGTCAGCCAGGCATAGGAAAGCTACTCGCTCACAAAATAGACGGTACCATGATTCCGTTGTGCTCGCAATTCGATGTACCAGAGGAAGCGTGCTCGTTATATAGGCTAGCGACTGCACCGCCCTGCAAATCGCTGTAGCGTACGCACTGTCCCAAAGGAAAAGAGGTGGTAAAAAGACGAGTCGCTCCTCCATCGCTTCCTCGCAGTTATGCCGCGACGATTCCTGAGTATGCGTCGCCGACGGCCAGCGAGGGGGCACCCCGAGAGCGTGGGAAATGAAGCCCCTCGTCCGCTCCTCTTGGTGGCGTTTTTCCCCCGTCGTCGATTTTTGTTTCTTTAGTATCAGCGCAGCCGGTGACGAAGTCCCGTACTCGGTTTCCCTTTTCTGTCTCTCTTCACGGTTCTAACTGTTGAGGAGCAGCATCACTGCGCGTACCCCCGCCAAAGCTCAGTCGTCCTTGAGGGAAAGTCACGTCGTCTTCTGGCAGGGTGTACTTTTCCTCGCGCGGCGCCAAAGATTGCGCCGGGGCGACGAATTGGTTCGCATGGCACCGGGCAGCGTGTATATATATATATATATATATATATATATATATATATATATATATATATATATATATATATATATATATATATATATATATATATATATATATATATGAGATCTAACGGACAATGATGCCAAGGAATGTATAGGGGAAGTTGTTTGAACAAATGGAATGTAAGTAAGACGAAAGAAAAGAGAAGAAAGAAAAAAAAACGGCTGGTTATTTTTTCACCCTCTTTTCTTTCTTCTTATTTACATTCCTTTTGATCTAATAACTTCCCCTATACATTCCTTGGCATTATTGTCTGTTAGATCTCATTAATATTGTGTCACGAAAAAACGAGCCCTTAGGTACACACTTCTTTCCCTTATATATATTGTAATGAAGAGAACAAGAGACAACACCCGATCCTGGGCCAGCTGTTCTTATTCTCGTCTTCTTTTCTCTAGCTACCCGAGCGCCGAAGCGCCAGCGTCTTTCTTGGTCATGACACTCGGCCACGACTGCGCGCGCGCGCGGAGCTGGCGGCAAAATTTCTGGTGGGCGGTGTTGCGAACGACGGACCGATCCCACCGCTGCCACCACTGTTGCGTAACGGCGGGCCTATCCCGCCGCTGACCTCCACTGTTGAGAACGACGGACCGATCCCGCCGAAGCCACCACTGTTGCGAAAGACGGCGACGCCAACACGGCCCCGGAGGCGCCACTGCTTTCAACTCCGCCGGGAAGGTCACCAGCCGTTTGGTAGCGTATGTTTATCAGCTCGCGACTGCTTCTGCGCAGAGCTGATAAGACGAGCGGACGAGACGACGGTGAGTTAAACAAGGTTTATGTACAGCATATTTACAGAGGCGTTACAATTTCGGCACTGGGGCCGACAGAGACTCGAAGAGCCGAGCTCTTCTCTCTAACACATAGTTCAGCCTTTCGCCTAAGACCGCTGACTCACACACATGTCGGCACTCCGACACGGGGACTCCTCTCCTAGGACCTCCGATCGCGACACGCCGCAGGGCTTCTTTTATTTGCACCGGGTCCAACCAAAAAAGTCCAATCAGAAGCGCCGCTGGTCGTCCGAGCAGATTCCGCCAATGGGGGCCGCCGCGCCATGCGTCAGACCACCAGGCACGCGGCCGCCGGCTCGCTGTCACGTGCGCCGCTGACTCACTGCACCTGGGCCAGAGGGGCGCCGCGCGTGTTCACGCCGTCGAGGTGATCGCGCCAGGCGGACTGGCCTTGACCCAGATTGCCTTTTCCAGAGGCACGGACGTTTGACGAGGACTCGCTGGCATAACAGCACCCCCGCCGCCAGACAATGCACCGGAAAGACGAGCTGCTTCCACGGGGCTCGGATGTCAGGTGCGCTCGTTCGCCAGGTCCCTCCAGGTTCGCCTCCAGGGCCATGTGGAGAATACAGCTCCAAACTGTTCCGGGAACACATCCCATTTTTGACGACGGATCCCAGCTCCACTGGCTTGTCGCCACAACTTGCTGACCAGCTTCACTCGTCTCTTCTGACCATCTTCGGTTTCAGCACTTGTCGATGGTTCTGCAACTTGCCAAGAACGGATCGACAACAGACAACACACGACACACGCAAGTGCCTTCGGTCACCCGACAGAACACCAGACAAAGTATAGTACAACATATACCTATCTACGTGTCTATCGGAATTTTGTTCCCTCTACATCAAGAGGCACATGTGGGACAAAAGACCCTTAAAATGACAACTCAATTTTTTTTCCCACGTACAACAACGTAACGGATTAGAATACCACAAATTTGGCCCCTTTAGATCACTCTGAACGAGAGCGCTCAGCCCAGGTCGTGATGAGGTCAAAATTTTGCCCCGAATCGCCAGCCAGAAACCGAAAGGTTGAGAAGGTACTAACTAAACGCACTGCTCAATGCACCTGCATTAACGTTTACCTTTCTTTTTTTTTTCTCTTTAGCGAACGTCAAAGTTGCGCTGTGGAGCAACATGCTCCACCTCAGTAACCGGCCACTTTTAGGCGACGATACCTATGCGGCACCAAGAGTGGCTCACACTTGCGACGTTGCACAGGGGAACAACGATACGGCTTGCTACTGATTGACTCCTCACCGCTTAGCTCGATATCGTGTTCGATCACCCTCATGTTTCCGGGGCGGTCCGAAAACACGTCTTCAAACTCGGAACCAATCTTTCTCAGGTCCTCTTTCTCAGGTCCTCCTTCACTTAAGCTAGGCTCTAGGTTTATCTGCTCCCAAATTACTTTCGATCCCCCTTCGATCACCTCACTAGAACTCAAATTTTCTGCTTCCTCTTCCTCTGAAGCCTTCAACAGCTGATTTACGACCGCTTGATGTTGAACATTGGGTTTCATCAAGTTGTAAATTTTGTTCTGCCGCCTTCCTACTTGCACCTCATAAGTTGTATCGCAAGGCTTCGATAATACTGTGGCGGGCCCTTCCCAATCAACCTCAAGCTTGTTCCTTTTGGGTGGCTGCAGCCGCATTACCTGATTATCAACTTCAAAAGCGCGCTTCTTCCCCGATTTCTCGTAGTGCTCCTTCGACAGCACTTTTGCCGCGTTTTTCTGGCTTTCCACTCGCGCTTCAATTTGGCTTTCCACTAGCGCTTCAATCGAGAGATCCTCACGCTGCCCTCGAATGAGCGTCTCTCGATCAACTCTCGGCAGCTCGCTCCAACTTTCCGCTACCGGCGAGAGCGTTGCAGCCCTCTCCCTCTGATCCAATGGCGCCACGTCGTCTCCCCCAGCGCATACCGCGCCAGCCGCTCCCGCGACGCGCCGCTCGCGTGACTGCTCACATGACTCATGCGGAAAGTTTTCTTTCTGGGGTTCCGTCGACCCGCCGACAAGGTCACTTGAGAGTTCACCGCATGGAACCAGGTCCAGCTTCCGCGAAAGCTTTCGCGCTTGCGATCGCGTGAGGGCCATGCACGCAAAGTTGGGAAAGAACGATTTGCCCTGCTCTTTGAGAAGCTGCTCCGAGTTGTTGGAGAAAAGATAAGGAAAACGACCATTCAGCGCGGCAGACACAGCCGCTTCGGTGCAAAGCTTACCGAACGGGCCTTCAATGACAACGGTGGCGATTGGTAAGCGAACACTCTGCTCCTCGGCGACTTGCCTGATCCACGCGCATTCTCCTGTGAAGTCATCCGGAGACACCAATGAAGGATGGACAACGTCCATGGTTGCCGCTGAGTCTCTAAGTGCTCGGCACGTTTTCTCATTCACCCTAATTTCTTGGAGATACGGCTCCAACAACCGCATGTTTTTTTCTGATTCTCGGATCGTTGCGAAGGCAAACTTTTCATGACAGTTTCTCGCGATGTGCCCTTCCTTTTTACAGTTGTAGCAGATTAGCGGCTTCCGTTTGTTTTCCGATTCAAATGCCTGTGTGGTAGAAACCTCACTCGATTTCTCCGCTTCTGCTTGCCCTTCCCCTACACTGTCCTTAGTAAGAGATGGGTCCTTTTTGAAATTACGGTGCGGAACGGGTTTCCGTTGATCAGGTTTCCTTGAAAAGCTCTCTTTTCTCTCATCCTTTTCAACGCGCACTGCCCTGCTATGCAACTTTCGGCGAGTATAATACTCCTCAGCTAACTCAGCTGCCTTATTTAACTGTACTTCCCCAAGTCTGTCCTGCAGCCAAAGCCTGACATTATCCTCGATGCAGCGGTAGAATTGCTCCAATGCAACGCATTCCACCACTCTATCGCGGTCGTCATAAACACCTTCGCCCTTGAGCCATTCAATCAAATCGGCTTTAAGACGAAACGCGAAGTCAACGTGTGACTCATTCCCCTTTTCAGCATACCGGAACCTTTGCCTGAAAGCCTCGGGTGACAACTTATAACGTCTCAAGAGCACTTCCTTAACCTCGTCATAGCTCTCAAACGCTTCCCTAGACAAGCAAGTTAATGCGTCGGACACTTCGCCGGGAAGAAGAGCTAACAGGTTCTGCGCCCAAAGAGACCGCCCCAAAGCGTTTCGCTCACAGACGTGTTCAAACTTGACGAGATACTTCGCCATGTCCTCGCCTACTACGAACGGTGGCAGTTGATCCCGAATTCTAATACCGCTGACCTGACTCGTCGGAGAAGCTACGCTAGGCGCCTGCGAACACTGTAGGATTGCCAATTCTAGTCGTTTCAACTCTAGGCGCTCTTGTCTCTCGGCCTCCTCGCGCTCGCGAGCTTCTCGCCTTTCTTCACGTTCGCGAGCTTCGCGCCTTTCAGCCTCCTGTTGAGAAACGGCGGACCGATCCCGCCGAAGCCACCACTGTTGCGAAAGACGGCGACGCCGACGCGGTCCCGGAGGCGCCACTGCTTTCGACCCCGCCGGGAAGGTCACCAGCCGTTTGGTAGCGTATGTTTCTCAGCTCGCGACTGCTTCTGCGCAGAGCTGAGGAGACGAGCGGACGAGACGACGGTGAGTTAAACAAGGTTTATGTACAGCATATATACAGAGGCGTTACAATTTCGGCACTGGGGCCGGCAGAGACTCGAAGAGCCGAGCTCCTCTCTCTAATACATAGGTCAGCCTTTCGCCTAAAACCGCTGACTCACACACATGTCGGCACTCCGACACGGGGACGCCTCTCACATAGGACCGCCGATCGCGACGCGCCGCAGGGCTTCTTTTATTTACACCGGGTCCAACCAAAGTGTCCAATCAGAAGCGCCGCGGGTCGTCCGGGCAGATTCCGCCAATGGGGGCCGCCGCGCCATGCGTCAGACCACCTGACACGAGGACGCCGGCTCGCTGTCACGTGCGCAACTGACTCACTGCACGTGGGCCAGAGGAGCGCCGCGCGTGTTCACGCCGTCGAGGTGATCGCGCCAGGCAGACTGCGGGCTGGCCTTGACCCAGATTGCCTTTTTCAGAGGCACGGTCGTTTGACGAGGACGCGCTGGCATAACAGCACCCCCGCCGCCAGACAATGCACCGGAAAGACGAGCTGCTTCCACGGGGCTCGGATGTCAGGTGCGCTCGTTCGCCAGGTCCCTCCAGGTTCGCCTCCAGGGCCATGGGGAGAATACAGCTCCAAACTGTTCCGGGAACACATCCCATTTTTGACGACAGATCCCAGCTCCACTGGCTCGTCGTCACAACTTGCTGGCCAACTTCGCTCGTCTCTCCTGACCATCTTCGGTTTCAGCACTTGTCGATGGTTCTGCAACTTGCTAAGAACGGTTCGACAACAGACAACACACGACACAAGCAAGTGCCCTCGGTCACCCGACAGAACACCAGACAAAGTATAGTACAACATATACCTATCTACGTGTCTATCGGAATTTTGTTCCCTCTACATCAAGAGGCACATGTGGGACACAAGACTCTTAAAATGACAACTCAATATTTTTTTTTCCCACGTACAACAACGTAACGAATAAGAATACCACAAAGTTGGCCCCTTGAGATCACTCTGAACGAGAGCGCTCAGCCCAGGTCGTGATGAGGTCAAAATTTCGCCCCGAATCGCCAGCCAGAAACCGAAAGGTTGAGAAGGTACTAACTAAACGCACTGCTCAATGCACCTGCATTAACGTTTACCTTTCCTTTTTTTTTTCTTTAGCGAACGTCAAAGTTGCGCTGTGGAGCAACATGCTCCACTTCAGTAACCGGCCACTTTTAGGCGACGATACCTATGCGGCACCAAGAGCGGCTCACACTTTCGACGTTGTACAGGGGAACAGCGATACGGCTTGCTACTGATTGACTCCTCACCGCTTAGCTCGATATCGTGTTCGACCACCGTCGCGTCTCCGGGACGGTCCGACAACACATACCCAAACTCGGAAACAATCTTTCTCAGGTCCTCTTTCTCAGGTCCTCCTTCACTTAAGCTAGGCTCTAGGTTTATCTGCTCCCGGATTACTTTCGATCCCCCTTCGATCACCTCACTAGAACTCAAATTTTCTGCTTCCTCTTCCTCTGAAGCCTTCAACAGCTGATTTACGACCGCTTGATATTGAACATTGGGTTTCATCAAGTTGTAAATTTTGTTCTGCCGCCTTCCTACTTGCACCTCATAATTTGTATCGCAAGGCTTCGATAATACTTTGGCGGGCCCTTCCCAATCAACCTCAAGCTTGTTCCTTTTGGATGGCTGCCGCCGCATTACCTGATTATCAACTTCAAAAACGCGCTTCTTCCCCGATTTCTCGTAGTGCTCCTTCGACAGCACTTTTGCCGCGTTTTTCTGGCTTTCCACGAGCGCTTCAATTTGGCTTTCCACTAGCGCTTCAATCGAGAGATCCTCACTCTGCCCTCGAATGAGCGTCTCTCGATCAACTCTCGGCAGCTCGCTCCCACTTTCCGCTACAGGCGAGAGCGTTGCAACCCTCTCGCTCTGACTCAATGGCGCCACGTCGTCTCCCCCAGCGCATACCGCGCCGGCCGCTCCCGCGACGGGCCGCTCGCGTGACTGCTCACATGACTCATGCGGAAAATTTCCTTTCTGGGGTTCCGTCGACCCGCCGACAAGGTCACTTGAGAGTTCACCGCATGGAACCAAGTCAAGCTTCCGCGAAAGCTTTCGCGCTTGCGATCGCGTGGGAGCCATGCACGCTAAGTTGGGGAAGAACGATTTGCCCTGCTCTTTGAGAAGCTGCTCCGAGTTGTTGGAGAAAAGATAAGAAAAACGACCATTCAGCGCGGCAGACACAGCCGCTTCGGTGCAAAGCTTACCGAACGGGCCTTCAATGACAACGGTGGCGATTGGTAAGCGAACACTCTGCTCCTCGGCGACCTGCCTGATCCACGCGCATTCTCCTGTGAAGTCATCCGGAGACACCAATGAAGGATGGACAACGTCCATGGTTGCCGCTGAGTCTCTAAGTGCTCGGCACGTTTTCTTATTCACCCTAATTTCTTGGAGATACGGCTCCAACAACCGAATGTTTTTCTCTGATTCTCGGATCGTTGCGAAGGCAAACTTTTCCTGACAGTTTCTCGCGATGTGCCCTTCCTTTTTACAGTTGTAGCAGATTAGCGGCTTCCGTTTGTTTTCCGATTCAAATGCCTGTGTGGTAGAACCCTCACTCGATTTCTCCGCTTCTGCTTGCCCTTCCCCTACACTGTCCTTAGTAAGAGATGGGTCCTTTTTGAAATTACGGTGCGGAACGGGTTTCCGTTGATCAGGTTTCCTTGAAAAGCCCTCTTTTCTCTCATCTTTTTCAACGCGCACTGCCCTGCTGTGCAACTTTCGGCGAGTATAATACTCCTCAGCTAACTCTGCTGCCTTGTTTAGCTGTACTTCACTAAGTCTGTCCTGCAGCCAAAGTCTGACATTATCCTCGATGCAGCGGTAGAATTGCTCCAATGCAACGCATTCCACCACTTTATCGCGGTCGTCATAAACACCTTCGCCCTTGAGCCATTCAATTAAATCGGCTTTAAGACGAAACGCGAAGTCAACGTGTGACTCATTCCCCTTTTCAGCATACCGGAACCTTTGCCTGAAAGCCTCGGGTGACAACTTATAACGTCTCAAGAGCACTTCCTTAACCTCGTCATAGCTCTCAAACGCTTCCCTAGACAAGCAAGTTAATGCGTCGGACACTTCGCCGGGAAGAAGAGCTAACAGGTTCTGCGCCCAAAGAGACCGCTCCAAAGCGTTTCGCTCACAGACGTGTTCAAACTTGACGAGATACTTCGCCATGTCCTCGCCTACTACGAACGGTGGCAGTTGGTCCCGAATTCTAAAACCGCTGACCTGAACTGTTGGAGAAGCTACGCTAGGCGCCTGCGAACACTGTAGGATTGCCAATTCTAGTCGTTTCAACTCGAGACGCTCCTGTCTCTCGGCCTCCTCGCGACGTTCGCGCCTTTCAGCTTCTTCACGTTCGCGAGCTTCGCGCCTTTCAGCCTCCTCACGTTCGCGAGCTTCTCGCCTTTCTTCACGTTCGCGAGCTTCTCGCCTTTCAGCTTCTTCACGTTCGCGAGCTTCTACTTCTCGCCTTTCAGCCTCCTCACGGCGTGCTTTAATATCCACCCAGGCCTCATCGACTTCCTCAGCCGACACTCCCTCATCCTTCATGATCTCAAGGATCGCTTGCTTTCGTTTCGCACGGCCCAAAGTAATGCCGAGTTCCTCACAAATTTCGATGAGTTCCTTCACTTTAAGGTTCTCCATCGTTCACACTAGCCTCTTGCTGTTTGCCCCTGTTAAGAATCTACTTGCCGTACCCACTATAAGCCTACTAGCAAGACGCGCAAGCAATTTTTCACCCTCCCGTGTTTACCACCTCCGCATTAACTTTGGTTTCAAAGCACTTCAACTTGGCTTGAAACGATCAAAGCTCCCTTCAATGCTTCACACAGCCCTTTCTCTAAACTACTACAACCTGAGCTAGAGTAGTCTGGTGAACTGAGGGGAAAACATCAGGCACTCACCGCATCGATGTCGCTGACGCCGGCCGATCCCGCAGCTGCCAACCACTGTTGAGAAACGGCGGACCGATCCCGCCGAAGCCACCACTGTTGCGAAAGACGGCGACGCCGACGCGGTCCCGGAGGCGCCACTGCTTTCGACCCCGCCGGGAAGGTCACCAGCCGTTTGGTAGCGTATGTTTCTCAGCTCGCGACTGCTTCTGCGCAGAGCTGAGGAGACGAGCGGACGAGACGACGGTGAGTTAAACAAGGTTTATGTACAGCATATATACAGAGGCGTTACAATTTCGGCACTGGGGCCGGCAGAGACTCGAAGAGCCGAGCTCCTCTCTCTAATACATAGGTCAGCCTTTCGCCTAAAACCGCTGACTCACACACATGTCGGCACTCCGACACGGGGACGCCTCTCACATAGGACCGCCGATCGCGACGCGCCGCAGGGCTTCTTTTATTTACACCGGGTCCAACCAAAGTGTCCAATCAGAAGCGCCGCGGGTCGTCCGGGCAGATTCCGCCAATGGGGGCCGCCGCGCCATGCGTCAGACCACCTGACACGAGGACGCCGGCTCGCTGTCACGTGCGCAACTGACTCACTGCACGTGGGCCAGAGGAGCGCCGCGCGTGTTCACGCCGTCGAGGTGATCGCGCCAGGCAGACTGCGGGCTGGCCTTGACCCAGATTGCCTTTTTCAGAGGCACGGTCGTTTGACGAGGACGCGCTGGCATAACACTCCTCACGTTCGCGAGCTTCTACTTCTCGCCTTTCAGCCTCCTCACGGCGTGCTTTGATATCCACCCAGGCCTCATCGACTTCCTCAGCCGACACTCCCTCATCCTTCATGATCTCAAGGATCGCTTGCTTTCGTTTCGCACGGCCCAAAGTAATGCCGAGTTCCTCACAAATTTCGATGAGTTCCTTCACTTTAAGGTTCTCCATCGTTCACACTAGCCTCTTGCTGTTTCCCCTGTTAAGAATCTACTTGCCGTACCCACTATAAGCCTACTAGCAAGACGCGCAAGCAATTTTTCACACTCCCGTGTTTACCCCCTCCGCATTAACTTTGGTTTCAAAGCGCTTCGACTTGGCTTGAAACGATCAAAGCTCACTTCAATGCTTCGCACAGCCCTTCTCTAAACTACTACAACCTGAGCTAGAGTAGTCTGGTGAACTGAGGGGAAAACATCAGGCACTCACCGCATCGATGTCGCTGACGCCGGCCGATCCCGCAGCTGCCAACCACTGTTGAGAAGCGCCGGACCGATCCCGCCGAAGCCACCACTGTTGCGAAAGACGGCGACGCCAACACGGCCCCGGAGGCGCCACTGCTTTCAACTCCGCCGGGAAGGTCACCAGCCGTTTGGTAGCGTATGTTTATCAGCTCGCGACTGCTTCTGCGCAGAGCTGATAAGACGAGCGGACGAGACGACGGTGAGTTAAACAAGGTTTATGTACAGCATATTTACAGAGGCGTTACAATTTCGGCACTGGGGCCGACAGAGACTCGAAGAGCCGAGCTCTTCTCTCTAACACATAGTTCAGCCTTTCGCCTAAGACCGCTGACTCACACACATGTCGGCACTCCGACACGGGGACTCCTCTCCTAGGACCTCCGATCGCGACACGCCGCAGGGCTTCTTTTATTTGCACCGGGTCCAACCAAAAAAGTCCAATCAGAAGCGCCGCTGGTCGTCCGAGCAGATTCCGCCAATGGGGGCCGCCGCGCCATGCGTCAGACCACCAGGCACGCGGCCGCCGGCTCGCTGTCACGTGCGCCGCTGACTCACTGCACCTGGGCCAGAGGGGCGCCGCGCGTGTTCACGCCGTCGAGGTGATCGCGCCAGGCGGACTGGCCTTGACCCAGATTGCCTTTTCCAGAGGCACGGACGTTTGACGAGGACTCGCTGGCATAACAGCGGGCTTGGCTGCATCGTGGTGGACAGCCCGGACCACAATGCAACATGGAGCGATGGTCTGGGGAAAGCGTCTCTGGTTGACGGCACTGTCTGCCTCGTTGCGGCCGACGCTCTCGGCCGTGCCGCGATTTGGTCCCGGTATCTGCCAAAGGCAGATCTGGTGGTCGATATACTCGCTGCATCTCGGAGGTCGGCCTTGGCCACGCTGAAACTGGGTGCCAGCTTTCTCCTCATGATCTTGCTCAGTGACAGCAGCAGTGGTTACCTTGGGCTCTACCGGCGCCATCACCGTAGGCGGTTCAAGCATAGGCGATGCTGGTGTCTCCACTTGCCTCAGTAAAGGTGATATTGGGGCTGACTTCTCTAACTGAGCTGTATGAGGACTGGTATCAGCCTCTTCCACTGACTCGCGTACCGGCGCGGGTAATGAGAGCAGCAGTGGCGTGTTGCACCTGCGTCTGACGTCATTCGTAGGACAGGCGGAGAAGCTTTCTGCCGTGCGGCTGGAGGGCTCCGAGGAACCTTCGAGGTGTTGCTCCACTTCAGCCTGGTGTGCGAATGGGGTTGCGTCGGTGAAGGGCAATGCAGCACAGTCGAGATGATTCTCTGCGGCTGTTTCGTTGGAGCAACGCCCTTCAAGAGGTCCGACTTCGGTAGCGGCCTCTAGCCGCAGTGAACTTGCTTCGGGTATCGACAAATTGTCTAACTTCTCGTGTGGTAAGCTGCAGCGCACCGCTGCAGCCTCGAGGTGGAAAGTCTCTGGAGCTTGCTCCTCGATACCGGCCAAGTTGGACGGGGTGGTGGTGGAGAGGTGGTAAGGGTTACGACCAAAAGCAGCTATGAGCTTGCAGCTCCACTCCGCCCATGACTGCTGCTTCCAGCCTTCATACCGGTGCCACGCTGCTGCACCTTCCCGAAGACGGTCAGCCACGGTCCATTTCTTAGATTCCGTCCAGGCCTCGTGCATCGCTATCGCGTTGACGGTTGCCACCCAGCTGTCGGCGTCGTTCCGGACCCCGTGGAATTCCGGTAGTTCGCAGACGGCTGGTGATTGTGAGGTGGCAGGTGGCAACGCAGGGATCACCGACGTGAAGCAGTCGAGGTGGTGTGACAGCTTGGTGAGAGAAGACCGAAGCTGCCTGCGTTGCTCCGGTGTGCCTGCCTCAAGGTCGTATGAGGCAGCTACATCCAACACTGCGTTAATGTCACACAATGCTGGCAACATTGTAGGAGCTCGATCGGCGATCAACGCTGTCAGTTTGTTAGTCTCGGCACGGAGTAGCGCGATGGTACGCCGCAGTTCCACGGCACTGTCGCACGAGGCTTCTGAACCGCTTTGGTTCGCGTCCGTGAAGTACGTGGTTCGTGTAGTACTCACGGCGGTGACACGCACGTCCAAGGAAGCATGAACGGCGTTTCTTGATGCCGTCCCCGAACGGTGGTGGCAGTGGCGCCAGGTGAACAGCTGCCGAGGAGGCCTTGACGCCGTCCTCAAGCGGCGCTTATCGCGGCTGTCCTGGATGACGAAGCCGGGACGTAAGACTTCTTCTTCGTCGGCTGCGCCATTGTAATGAAGAGAAAAGAGACAACACCCGATCCTGGGCCAGCTGTTCTTATTCTGACTTCGTTCTTCTCTTCTTTGCTCTGGCTACCCGCTACCCGCGCGCCTTTATATATATATATATATATATATATATATATATATATATATATATATATATATATATATATATATATATATATATATATATATATATATATATATATATATATAGAAAAAGGTGTATACCTAAGAATGTATAGGGTAAGTTATAAGAACCAATGTAATGTAAATAAGAAGAAAGAAAAGTAGGTGAAAAAATTATTTGCCTTGAGCAGGAATCGAACCTACGACCTTCTAATAACGCTTTCGATGCTCTACCACTGAGCTACCACGGCGGCCATCCCTCCAGACACTTTATTGGGTTTATATGTGACTTTAAACGTAGGAGTGTCAGTCAGTGCCACCTGTAGCTTTTATAAATATATGACACACACGGGCGTGCACACACACACACACACACACACACACACACACACACACACACACACACACACACACACACACACACACACACACACACACACACACACACACACACACACACACACACACACACACACACACACACACACACACACACACACACACACACACACACACACACACACACACACACACACACACACACACACACACACTTCGCGTACAACAAGGATGTTCCGACTGGTAGTTGTGTAGAACATAAAAGGTAAAGTCTGAGCGAAATAGACGAGACGAATGAAGAAATGTGCTCGACGAGCGTTGGCTATCGATTGTCTCATTTAATGCTTCAGTGCAATATAAAATAAAAAAAGCGCGCGGGAAAGACGTCACGTGGTGCAACTTTAAGCTATTCGTCATGATGGAATGTGCAGACGCTGTTAATCAATGAGATTACAATTTTAAGAATGCACCTAGGCCCATGATAGATAGTTAATCTCTTCTTTGCTTAGTGAGATGGACGGTTCATTAACGCATGCGTCGCCCCGTAGTTTAGTAGCGAAAGCCTCGGCTATCAGGTGGCAAACGTGCACAGTCTCTTTCATACTTTCATTACGCCGCATAAGTTTCACCAAATCGAGCAGCAGCTTTTCTGACATTATGTAACATCGCTGTATAAGCTGTAAGATCGCAACGCAGCTTATGTCTTTTTTTAATATCTGTCTTACTAGGTGTTATGCCTTAGGAATGATTTTGTGTGTGTGTGTGTGTGAAATCGCCACTCGTGTTTTGGCCCCAACTTTGAAACGACTGGCATTGGCATTGTGGTTTGCATGCGGGCAAATGTACTTATACTTTCGTCTTATACTTGTGTCGATGGGCATCGCAACTCCTTCACTGACGCCCGGAGGGGGCCCGACGAAACCTTTATTTTTGTAAAACGCTCTGATCCAGCGTGCACGGGTCATGCTTTCTGTGCTCAGTGCGCCGAATAAAGTGTTACGATCGTATCTGGACCTTGGCTCCCAATAAAGGCAGAAGCAGTTGATTTTCGCTACTGCTCTTACGGTAAAACGCTTTTCGATTCAACCGTGCTCTTATTCCGCGGTTTCGGTGCGTGGGTGGGCGCAATCGGTACCGCTGCGTGGCTCAAGCATGCAAAACAGTGGCCACTTGTTAATGTATTTTTCAAAGAAATATACTTTCTTAATGTGCAGGGAACGTTTCAGACGTCCTACTTGTCTTCTTTCCGAAACGTTCCCTGCGCACTATGAGAAAGTATACTTATTTCAAAAATTGTCAGTATGCCCGCGGCCACCTTCGACTTTCGGCTAGTGATTCGGTTCGATGCTGCCGCCGGCTTTTGTTACACGTACACCACCGTCCTCGTGCTCCGCTGTCGATCGTAATGACCGGCTCATTTGCTAATGGTCCGCCCCTCCTCCTCCTCCTCCGTGCAACGGTGGCCTGCCGCCCCCGAACATCACGTGGCACGGTCCGGTGAACAGCTGCTGCTGGGCGAAGCACTCGGCCTCTTTCGATGAAAGCGTGGCAGAGGGGAGGAGGGAAAGATTGCTCGCGCTCACACATCGGGGCAGCAGCGTCTGTCCGTTGCGCCACGTTGCCGCCCAAGTGCGCCACGTTCTTATCGTCAGAGGGCCAACTACCCCGTTGAGACGATAATAGGGGAAGCTGTTTCGCGAAAAAAAAAAAAAAAATCGGAATTGCTTCGACGGGGGCTTGTTGGCGCGACCCGACTTGACGGTGTCAGTCGCGCTCTCGATAAAAATTTTCGGCTGTATAGCTATTGCAAAGGGAGGCAAGACGTTCAAGCACGTACGTAACAGAAATGAACAAGACCGCGCAAAGGCCGTCGTTTGCGTTGTTTTCATCACAAGACAAATACGGCGCTCGATTTAGGAAGGGAATGCGAGGTCCAGGATCTGTGTTGTGTTCTTCTCCTGTATCCTTGTTTTGATGAGCCCTCACCAACTAGCTCGACATTCTGTCGTTCGAATGCGCATATTTCGAGAGTCCGGGAGGGGGGGGGGGTGGCATTCGGTTATTCGTTCTCAAATGGTTCTCTCGAGCATACTGGCTCGGTTGTTTGTTTTACAATCGGACGTCGACGCAGCCGCCTAGCTTCAGCAATATTGTAGGATTTCGGGAACAGTGGGTGCGGTGCATGCGTTAAGTGAAGACCGCCTGCGTAGCGACTGCTGCATCCTCCGTGCATGTGTGCTTGCCGCGTGTGGTCGCGCCAGGCGCCTCAATTGCGACGACGTTTCGGCTGCTTGTTTTTTCGCTCTCCCCTTAAGTCGACCGCGCCTTTTCACGTTAGCATTTTATCGGCGCTGCGGTATACGGGTGTACCTGCTACCGGCTTTCGCTGTCGGGGAGGAGCGCATGCATGCTTTCGCTTTCCAGGGAAGCCGCGTAGGTAGTTGCGCCTCGCTGTAATCGCATTAGCAGTGGGCGATGTTGGCTCCCCCGTAGCGTTTTTTGACAGTCTTTGTATTTGCTCCTTTAAAGCGCCAGCCTAGTCGTAGGCGGTGCGGACTGCAAGCGAACCACAACGAAGGCGATGAATGGACGTTGGCGTCTCTTTTTTTCCTTTTATATACTGATGAGCTGTGGTGTTCCTTCAAGTACTAGCTGCTGTTGGGTGCACGTTTCATTTTTTGCTAGTGTCGCTGATTGCTCACGCAATATTGCTCAATTTGTGCACTTATTTTGATGTATTCTTCTCTATTCAGTTGGGCTTCTTTCCCTCCCTAAACTTCGGGATGACTACAGTCTTTTGTCCCTTCTCTAGTTTGAGCAATGGGCACGAATGAAACCGACCCGAAATGCATCTGTCGAGTTCCAACACCGGAAGTGAAATTATGGTATTCTCAAGCTGGCGTGTGACTATACCTGTTTTAAGAAGTCCCACGAAGAATTAAGCTAAGCGAATAAGGAATCGTTCAAGTCACTGCTTGAGTGGCTAAAAAATCTCGGCGTATGGTGTAGACTTTCTGATTCGAAGAGTGTTTTCTTTCGTTTGAACGTGCAGCCGTACGCCTTTGCCATGATTTTAATTACGGCTGTAATGGACAGCGATATAGCTGTGCTAGCTGTGCCGAGTTCTCCGATTTCATCTCCTATTAGCGCCCACGTCAGCGTATTTCTGAGAAAAAAAAATTTTTTTTCGTGTCCGTCGTCTTTCGGTTGCGTTTCACGCCGCCGATAAGGCGTCGCGCAGCGCTTGTTGTCGCCCCGCGTAGCAATTCATTATATACCCATCGACCTTACTGCAGTATTTCGGTCAGTGTCCGCACTTCCAGCCAGCAGTCTTCGGCCACCCACAGGCGTGCGTGTGCGCGTTGGCGACGCGCGATCACGCTCCAGCGGCGATCACGCGTGCACCGCCACGCATCGTTGTGGTCCGCGCGGGTCCTGCGTGTGGTTTCCCTCTGCAGGGCGTTGTCTTCCACGCCACGGAGAGCAGCCCTCGTCGCCCCGCAACCGTCGTTCGCTCAACGACGGCAACGTTGTGTGCCTCAACGTTTCGAGAAGTACTTCAGTTTCGAGACTTTGTTTTTCGCTTGGCTCCGCCGCAGGGCGTATAGACGCTAAGCGGCCTTGTAGTCGCGGCAGGTTCCTGCGAAGGTGTGGCCTGTGCTGCGGTATCGGCGCGCCGGATCGTATTCGTTGCTGCGTTGTCTTGATTGACAGTTCGGATCTTGGAACTATAGGTCGGCAAACTCAATTATGAGTCGACTCACTAGGCTCACCCTGCCTCTGAGTTTCACTCTGATTGGTTGGTTTGTTGGTAACGACTTTATTGCAAGTCCGGCTGAGCTTTCCCCGACCGGGCCTTAGGTCTCCCGCGTGGGGACGTCAAGACCTTGCCTGACCGCCGCCTCTCAGGCCTGCTGGACGGCCCAGAGTTGGTCACCGAGGCTGGGGCTGCACAGGGCAGCGGCCAACCGCGGCGGAAGGGTTCTGGATTTAGCACCTTGCGGATTTCTGGCGTAGTCCCGGAGCATGCGATTTATTGTGGCAACCTTGATATGGCATATCTTGCATATATTCGTTGGATATGTATTGGGGTACAGTCTGTTAAACAGCGATGGGTTGGTTTCAAAAAAATTAAGTGAGCTGGGGTCCTAGTGAGCTTTATGTAAAAATTATACTACGTGAAGAGTTACGTTCACCTTTTTCTTTTTGCCGACCTATGCTTTTAGTACACAACAAAGATATTACACCCGTTGTTTGTTTTCGGCTGCAAGACAGCAACGACAAGCAAATGACAGATCATGGTGGCTCTGACGATCAATTATGCCGAGAAAGCATACGGGCCTTTGTCTGCAACTGGTAGGTATAGGGATAAATACGTGTAGTGGTGTTATTCCCAGTTGTAGGTACACTGTAAACGAAAGTTAGCCGAAATGGGAGTTTCTCCAGCACATGAGCCCACAAAACTCCCCTGCCCCAATTATTTACTCCCTGGTAGGGAGTGAGCTCGGCACATGTCATCGTAAAACGCCCCCTCCGTAATCACAGAGTTTATGAACGACATGACCTTGTTAAACTCCCCAGGGAGTTTCAGGTCACGTGGTTACAAACTCCCTATAGGAGCTTTAAAAACCCTCTTTGGGCGTGACGTGTGTGTGTGTGTGTGTGTGTGTGTGTGTGTGTGTGTGTGTGTGTGTGTGTGTGTGTGTGTGTGTGTGTGTGTGTGTGTGTGTGTACGGGCATATGTTTGCACGTCGGTGTGAAACACATGTGATTTGTGTGGCTAACCGTGTAAGCATCTGTCAACAGGCAACGAAATTATAAGTGCAGCGAAGAATAGCAACGACCGGTTGGTATTTACTGGGAACATTTCAATACATTTCGCACCTTAAACCACGCTGCACATCGGTCCGATTCCTCAACGAAACGTCCTGAATGCCACGCTTCAAAGGGCCGAGTAACAAAAAACTTCGAAGAATAAATTAATGGTAGCAAAAGTAAGCTGTTACGATCGTCAGCGGCTGCTCCTGGAGTTTCACCATCAGAAACTTCGAAGTGGTCTGAAGTAGGCTTCGCTCGACTACGGCAACCAGTCTGAGAGTTGCGCCGGCGACGCGCTCGCCCCGCCTCCGCCGATAGTGGCTTCTCGGAGTGTCACCGGTATTTCACCGGCTGTAACATCGAAGTGGTAAGAAGGCCTCGCTATGCCGTCAGTATCAAGCCGGCATCGTATCGAACTCGCACTGTGCGCTGGCCAACGCGGCAAGCGCTACGCGCTAGCACCGACCACCGGCGATGCAAAGAATGTGTTTCACAAAAAATGAAGGCTGCTGGGATGTATAACAGTCTTCTGCGCCTTGCGACCGCAGCTGTCAATGACTAACTACAAGGCGAGCGCCGAACGAGGCGGAGTACGATCGTCAGCGATTGCACCGTAAAACTTCGAAGCGGTTCGAAGTAGGCTTCGCTCGACTACGGCAGGCTGGCCGGCAACCGGTCTGAGAGTTGCGCCGGCGACGCGCTCGCCCCGTCTCCTCCGATAGTGGCTTCTCGGAGTGTCACCGGTATTTCACTGGCTGCAACATCTAAGCGGTAGGAAGGCCTCGCTATGGCGTCGGTATCAAGCCGGCATCGTATCGAGCTCGCACTGCGCACCGGCCGCCGTGGCGAGCTCTGCGAGCTATACATGCAATGCATGCGAGCAACGGGAACAGCGACTGCGAACCGTCTCATTCGTTTAAGCCTATCGCTCCGTAGCTTAAACTGCGTGGATAGCGGACACCTATTTCTGTGCATGGGAAAAACGAGACGTAAACTGCACATCGGCAAGCATTTTGTGATCGCCAGCTGTCATTCATCGAATCACCGTGCCGTACTCGTGAGTGAGGCCCAGTCGTCGAACGCGGTAGCGGCGGTCTACCTCGGTTCATCGCTGGAGCTGCTGAATGTGCCTCGTTAATGTGTTCATTCAAGGCCGCGCGCACTTTGTGTATGATTCAGTGCATTTTACGGGTCCACAAACAGCACTGCTGATGCGAATTCAGCCTGTACGACAGAGCGTCAACTGATAAAACCTTTTCGTTATAGTAAAAAAAAAATATTAAATATTAGGCAGGATTAGGATAAAAGGCATGTGTGTTGAAGTGCTTACATCAGACCACCGCAAGTTCATTCTTACGCCGTGCGTATTTATTGCTTAATTATTAGAAAAAAAAAAGGCTTTCACCTGGGCTACAGGAGGTCAGAATGTGGTGCCTATTGTTGTGCCTCGCCCAAGTTCCACGTGGTCTTCGCGGCCTGCTGGCACCTGGCAGCTGTTGATGAGTCAACCCTGCACCGGGACGGCGACGGACGCGGACAATCTGGAAAAACCACGTCGCCGGCTCCTCTTGACACAAAAGTCGTTGGCCAAGCTTTTGTCAGCCGCCGAGAGCAACACTCCGAAGCAGCGTCGACCCAGCAGCTGTACGGGGTATTCTGCCTTGCTTGAGTCAACCTGGCTGCATCAGGGAGCGACTTTGCGCATGGGATTCCACGTCATCTCACTGTGGTGCCACGCTGGCGCGTGGGGTCTCCCTCACCAAACAGCGAACTGGGCATGTCTTGCCCCTTTCCTAGGTTCAGAGGGAGGCGGTGTTTGGCTTTCCCTCTTCGGGGACGGAGAGGAAGACGACGATCTCATTGGAGTATCCTGCGCATAAATTTTCTTTGCAAGGGATCTTGGGAAGGCGGACGATGTATAAAAACGCTAGCGCAGAGGCGCTCGTGTGTGATTCTCTTTTCATGTTGTACCACGCTACCATGTAAATACTGTATATAAACATTTTTTTCTCCTTCTCCGGCTTCTCTACTCGTCCTCTCCGGGGACTCGGATGGCCCGAGTCCGCACCACGCTACCCAAAGGCGCAACAGTGGCTGGCAGCTTATGGGATTCGCCTGCGTCGGCTGCATCGAAGTGGTGAGTGCCGCGTGTTTGCTCTTCTTTTCGCCAGACTCGTTAGCGCAGATGGTCGGTAACGTGGTAGGGTGATTTTGGTAAATTTTGATTCGCAGACCAAGAATTGGGTGGCTCGTGGGCAAAATTACCTTAGAAGAGAAACGGTGTGCATATCTAAGATGGAGAAGTTTAAGGTCCAAGAACTCCTCGAAATTTGTCAGGAGCTGAATATTTCGGTCGGCTCGGTTAAAAGAAAACAACAAATTTTGGAGCACTTGGGAAAAGAGGAAGTGAGTTTAGAAGAGGCCATTGAGGCCAGAGAAACCATTTTGGCAAAGAAAGAGGAGCGTGAGCGCTTAGCCCGTGAACAAAGAGAGGAGGAAATAAGGAGGGATCGCGAGGATAAAGAACATGAAATCCGTCTGAAAGAACTGGAGCTTCGTATGTCCGTGGGAAATCAAAATTCAGGGGGTGGAGAATCAAAGATAAAGGATCTAATCCACACCTTCAAGGCGGGTGACGACATTGCATTATACCTCGTGCATTTTGAGCGAGCATGCGAAAATGCAGGGTTTAGTAGGGAGACTTGGCCACAAAAACTGATATGCGTACTACCAGGCGAAGTGTCCGATGTTATCGCAAGAATGAATAAAGAGGACTCCGAGGTGTATGACAGGGTAAAGGCTGCATTGCTACGAAAATGTCGCCTATCGACAGAGGCTTTCCGCCTGCGGTTCAGGCACTCTAAGAGGGGCAACGAATCTCATTCAGACTATGCCTACCAAATTAGAGCCAACTTTGAAGAGTGGCTCAAAAGCGCGCAAGTCTATGGCAACCATGACAAGGTCATTGAGTTGATGGTACTTGAGCAGTTTTACCGGGGAATTCCCGAGGAGGTAAGGCTTTGGGTGCAGGATAGGATGAAAGACGTAGACATGAACAGGGCAGCAGAACTCGCCGAAGATTACTGCTCACGCCGTAGTCTCCGCAATACACCACGAACTTCGGAAAAAAATGAAAAGGTAGAAAGCTGGTCGGGAAACCAGGGACGCAAGAGGTTTGCAAGAAATAACTGGAAACCCGAAAATTCCAAGTTATTAGACAATCAGCAGGGAAAGGACAGTGAGGGGACTAAGGCGGCACCTTCATCAGGTTCAAAGGCGCCTGGTGACATAGCGCATGCGTTAGAAGCGCGGAAGCCAGTTGTTTGCTACAGCTGCGGAGAAAAGGGCCACATGGCCAGGAGCTGTAAGAGGCACATGGCATTTGCCACAATTCAGGAGTCAGAGGATAGCTTAAAGCTGTTGAAGCCTTACATGAGGACACTCTCAGTGAACGGCCGAATGTGTAGGGTATTGAGGGACTCGGCGGCCACAATGGATGTAGCGCATCCAAGTTGCGTATCTTCCGAAGACTATATAGGAGAGTGTGCCTGGATTCGGCAAGTGGCAGAAAAGCAAAGCGTCTGCCTACCGATAGCGAGGGTTGTAATCGAGGGCCCTTTCGGCCAATTGTGTACGGAAGCAGCAATTTCAGCCAACCTCCCGGAGCACTTCCCTTACCTATTTTCAAATAAGTCTGAGGAAATGTTAAAAACACGTGGAGAATCATTTGCCACCGAAATAGCTTGCATGGCCCTTACCCGTTCGAAGGCGCGCGAGCTGACGCAACAGCTGAGCAGCTCACCCTCTGGGGAACAGACGTCCGAGGGCAGTGTAGGAAAACCTGAGGTAGTTGCGACGGAAAATGAGTCTGCCATGCGAGTTGTCGAGACGGAAACTGGGGCTATGGTCGACAACAGCGAGGAAATATCTCTAACGCCCGAAAACGAGGACTTGGTGACAGGCTCGGTGTTAACACCCGCGTCCACCAGTTGGTGTCAGCTAGCCAGAACCGACCGTGCAACGCTAGTGGTCGATCAAAAGGCGGATCTCGCACTCTCTATGCTGCTAGATGCCATACATAAGGAAGGTAACTCTAGGAAGAACGTTTCGTTCTACACCCAAAACGAGGTGTTGCATCGCAGGTATGAGAACGCTAAAGGGCGGGTCTACAACCAAGTGGTAGTTCCACTAAAATACCGGCGGAACATTCTCGACCTGGCCCACAGCAACGCCTGGGCGGGCCACTTAGGTATAAAGAAAACGAAAGCTAAGCTGGCTCAGGAGTTCTACTGGCCTGGGTGCTGGAAGGATGTAGAGATGTTTGTCCGTGGATGCGACACTTGTCAGCGGATAGGAAAATCAACAGACAAATGGAAGGCACCAATGAAACTAGTGCCAATAGTCACAGAACCCTTCCGTCGGCTCGTGATTGACATCGTGGGGCCTCTGCCTCCATCTAAATCAGGATATCGGTACGTCCTGACCGCGCTGTGCGTTGCCACCAAGTTCCCGGAGGCAATCGCACTGAAAGAGTTGAGTTCAGTATGCGTGGTGGACGCATTGTTGTCTATTTTTTCTCGGGTGGGTTTTCCCTCGGAGATACAGTGTGACAACGGAAGTGTGTTCACAAGCTGCCTTACGACTACATTCCTAGAACGCTGCGGGATAAAAATCGCGCATAGCTCTATTCACCATCCACAGTCGAACCCTGTGGAACGCATGCACTCGGTCATGAAACGCGTTTTGCGAGCTTTGTGCTTTGAGCATAAAAGTGACTGGGAGGGGTGTATACCAGCTGCGATGTTTTCTCTGAGGTCGGCCCCACACGAGAGTACGGGTTTTAGTCCGGCTTAACTTGTCTACGGCAGGAACTTGAGAGGTCCGCTGCACTTAATACGAGAGTCATGGACTGGATATGGGGAGGACCCTAATGTAGTTTCCTATGTACTGGATTTATTGGGGCGACTGGGGACTACACGCGAAGTGGTGGAGAGCAACATGCGCGCAGCACAGGCGCTTTCCAAGGCCCGTTACGATAAGTCAGCTCGAAAGCGAGTCTTTAGAGTGGGCGATGAGGTGATGCTGTTGTGCCCTTCAAGAAAAAACAAGCTGGACGTACCATGGGAGGGACCAGCGACAGTGTTGTCAGTGCTTTCAGACACCAACTACGAGGTAAAGTGGGGCCGGAAATGCCCCAAAGTGTATCACAGTAACCTAATGAAACCCTACATGCGACGAAAAGCAGTAGTAAACCTTGCACTCAATGTTCCTGAGGATGAGGGCGCGGAAATCCTTTGTCTTTCCGATGGCACGGTCAGCAGCACATTGTCCGATAGGGTAGACACAGGGAACACCCTAAGTAAGGCTCAAGAGGAAGATTTAGAGCTTTTAGTACAGGAATTCGCTACCGTTTTCTCCGAGAAGCCAGGCAAAACGGATGTGATTAAGCACGACATTGAGCTGACGGTTAACAAGCCGATCAGCTGTAAGCCGTATCGGGTGTCACCTAGACAGAGAGAGATACTAGAGGCCGAAATTCGCCGCATGATCGACCTAGGTGTTATCATCGAAGCAGACAGTGATTTCACCTCGCCTTTGATTTTGGTTGAGATTCCGGGCCGTGATCCAAGGCCATGCGTGGAC
This sequence comes from Rhipicephalus microplus, assembly GCF_043290135.1. Lineage (NCBI taxonomy): Eukaryota > Metazoa > Arthropoda > Arachnida > Ixodida > Ixodidae > Rhipicephalus > Rhipicephalus microplus. The sequence continues at coordinate 36,811,708 of NC_134704.1, read as the reverse complement.
TATCGCCGCCTGAACTCTGTAACAGTCGACCAGACTTACCCTATTCCTAACATTGAAGAGAGGGTAGAGACAGTGTCTAAGGCGAAATACATTTCTACGTTAGACCTTGTTAGGGGGTATTGGCAGGTCCCTTTGACAGAGCGCGCGAGTCGATACGCTGCTTTTATCTCACCCCTGGGCACTTTTCGTCCTTTGATGATGAGCTTTGGGCTCAAGAACGCGCCGTATTGTTTCAGCCGCCTGATGGATAAGGTTCTCCACGGGCTCGAGAAATTTGCGCTGCCTTACCTAGACGATGTGGCGATATTTTCGGACAAATGGGAAGACCATGTTGAACACCTTCGGATGGTTTTGGAACGGGTCAAAAATGCAGGTCTTACGGTAAAGAGAGAGAAATGTCATTTGGGCTGTGCTGAAGTAAGCTATTTAGGGCACATTGTAGGAAATGGGCGTCGTCGACCGTCCGAACTCAAGGTAGCCGCGGTGGTCGGTTATCGTCGTCCCAGCACTAAGACCGAGATGAGAGCATTCCTCGGCCTCACAGGTTACTATCAGCATTACGTCCCGAATTACTCCGAGATTGCCAGCCCTTTGACAGATAGTTTACGCAAGACCGAACCTGTGAACATTCAATGGGACTCTAAAAAGGAAGACGCTTTTCAGAAGCTGAAGCACGCATTGAGTGAGAAACCCGTCTTGAGGGCACCGGATTTTGCAAAACCTTTCACTATTCAGTGTGATGCAAGCGAACGCGGTTTAGGAGCAGTGCTATGTCAGACGGACCAGAGTGGAGAGGAGCGGCCGGTTTTGTATTTGAGTCGCAAATTGAGCAGCAGGGAAGAGGCTTATAGCACTTCGGAAAAAGAATGTGCTTGCATTGTTTGGGCCGTACGAAAACTAGGCTGCTATGTTGCTGGCTCTAAGTTTATTATAGAAACTGATCACTCTCCACTAACCTGGTTACACCAAATGTCACCTAAGAATGGTCGTTTGCTCAGATGGAGCATAGCACTGCAGCAGCACAATTTCGAGGTGCGCTACAAGAGAGGTGGCCTTCATACAAATGCAGACGCCCTAAGTCGAGCGTTTTGACTCGTCAAAAGACGCGGAAGGTTTGTTTGATTTTTTTTGTTTACCTTTACCTAGTTTATGTGTACTTTTTTTTCAATGTGTTACAGTGAGGGCTTAGAGAAATTTTTCACTGACTCCCTCGTTGTCCCGAGCTCTACAGTTTGCTTGTTTAGCTTGATTATAATGTTATCTCGATTCCAAATGGAGTTACGTATGAAAGAGTTACTGGACACTTGTCCCGATTGGTATGCACATTGTTTCCTTGAGCTTAAGTTATTAAGATAAGATGTTTGCTTTGTAAAATCGGAGGCCTGGCGATGAGAGTGGCGTGCACGCGGTGCTTGTCGCATTGTGTGTGGCTGACAAAGGTCGTTTCTTGGAGCTTGTCACCCACTTTTCACCGAAGCGGGGCGCAGAGGCCAGCTCTTGGAGCATTCCAGTTTGACCAGGCCCTTCGAGAAAGCAAGAGCCTTGCCGGAACGTCGCCGACATCGACCCGGCCGAGCTGCATGGAACAACTCGACCTCCCGATGTATCATCTGGCGGCGGGGGTGCTGTTGTGCCTCGCCCAAGTTCCACGTGGTCTTCGCGGCCTGCTGGCACCTGGCAGCTGTTGATGAGTCAACCCTGCACCGGGACGGCGACGGACGCGGACAATCTGGAAAAACCACGTCGCCGGCTCCTCTTGACACAAAAGTCGTTGGCCAAGCTTTTGTCAGCCGCCGAGAGCAACACTCCGAAGCAGCGTCGACCCAGCAGCTGTACGGGGTATTCTGCCTTGCTTGAGTCAACCTGGCTGCATCAGGGAGCGACTTTGCGCATGGGATTCCACGTCATCTCACTGTGGTGCCACGCTGGCGCGTGGGGTCTCCCTCACCAAACAGCGAACTGGGCATGTCTTGCCCCTTTCCTAGGTTCAGAGGGAGGCGGTGTTTGGCTTTCCCTCTTCGGGGACGGAGAGGAAGACGACGATCTCATTGGAGTATCCTGCGCATAAATTTTCTTTGCAAGGGATCTTGGGAAGGCGGACGATGTATAAAAACGCTAGCGCAGAGGCGCTCGTGTGTGATTCTCTTTTCATGTTGTACCACGCTACCATGTAAATACTGTATATAAACATTTTTTTCTCCTTCTCCGGCTTCTCTACTCGTCCTCTCCGGGGACTCGGATGGCCCGAGTCCGCACCACGCTACCCAAAGGCGCAACACTATATATACTCGGTGACTATGTGGTAGGTGTGTACTGCGTGTGGCAAGCTGTGGTGAGTGCGAGTGTTGTGATATTACGTGAACGTTGTGATAATGTTTGTGTACTGTAATCATTGTTGTGCGTATTAAATGTAATGTAATTAAAGTTACGCTTGCGCATGGTACGGCTGCTGACGTAATTTTTTTTTCTCGGTCGATGCAAAAAATTTACTCCCATACTGACCTGAAAAAGTTCCCCTATGGATGTAAATAAAAACCCCCCTGACACCATGCGAAAACCCCCTTCTGATGGGGAGTAAATTTTTTACTCCCAGAGACGGGTTTTTTAAAACTCCCATCTGGGTGTGCGCTAGAGGACAAGGTCATTTACTCCCATTTCGGCTTATTTCTGTTTACAGTGTAGGGATAATGACGTGTTGTGGTATTATGCCATTATCGCTACGCTGTAGTTCATAGTACTAATAACATCTGATGTGTTTTGTCCTAAAACCAGGATATGACCAGGAGAGACTCCGTAATGTAGGTTTCTGGAAAATTTGACAATTTGGTGTTTTTCAACGTGCACTATAGCTGACATCGCACAGTACACGCGTTTCGGTTTCTGCCGTTTCGCCTAAATTGCATTGTGGCTGTCGTGGTAGGGATCGAACATGAGACCTTACGGGTGAGCAGCCAAACGCCGCAACCGCTGCGCTACCGCAGCGGACTACAGTGAAGTTGGGGACAATCAATGATCTCTGTGCTTTCGCCGTTCTAAATGCCCGCTGTATTCGCGTTGTTGTGTCCGATAAAGAAACTATAGCCTCCCGAAAAATAAATTTGCTTGTTTCATTTGAACAAATGACCGACCAACTTCGGGCTCCGCGTGATCGGGCGAGATAAAAAAAGGCTGTCAGACAAATTGCACTCTTTATAAACGTCGTGCCGTCGCATTACAGGGGAAAGGGCTGACGAGGTCGACCTTTCACATGCGCCGAGAGCTTCGGCGGAGTCGGGGAGCTCGTCAGGGCGTCAAGCGACGCCGCGCGCAGATGTCGCGCGGGGGTGACGCGTCACCCCATCGGGTCGCGCTCTATTTTTGTTTTTAATCTTTCGCCACGCTGCTTAGGAAAATGCGATTGCGTCCAGCTTCTTTCCGCGGAGAGCCCTGCTGCCATAGAAGGGGCGCCCTCGGCAACGCAGTGTCGAAGGATCACTGGCGGGGAGGTGGTGTGTATTATGATGTGGGCGAGAATTCATCCTACATAACAGTGTTGCACACGTTCGTTCGGATCCCGGAATCGATGCCGTCAGGCTCGCGTGACGGACGCCTCGCCGTGTCTCTGTTTCCACCTTGCCGTTGCAAGCTGTTGCGACTTGTCGTTGGGGCCCTTTCGGCAGAGCCGTGCAACTGACGTGTTTGACAGCGCGACAGTCGACGTCGAGGCGAGAAGTCCGGCCATTCATAGTTGTCCGCGCTATTTGAAATAGCAAGCGTTGACGTAGTGCTTGTATTGCCGATGAGAAAGATCGAACAACCTTGCGCTTCTTCTTGTGTCCTTCCATATGTCCTATTGTGATAAGCGCGCGTTCTCGAAATTGGCTGCACATGGGGCGATATACCGGCGAAGCAGTTATGTTCACTTCCGTTGGCGCATGCTCTGAACTGACAGCGTTAAGAAAATATTTAATAAATATTTTAGTTCCGCATATGACCTTGTCGCTAGCTGTAGGTATGGGATCCCGCTTCACTGTTCGTATGGCACGGCCTAACCAGCACGATTTTCCGCTCCCCAGACTACATAAGAGTGTGCTAGTAGAGTTACCCAATGGGCAAGTGAATTGCTAGTAGGGTGCACATGTCGTGCGACTTGTAGACGTAGTGACTCAACTAACGGTGAGGGTACGCATTATATTATAAAAAGCAAGTGGGTATATATATATATATATATATATATATATATATATATATATATATATATATATATATATATATATATATATATATATATATATATATATATATATATATATATATTAAAGCGCATCCGGCCAAAGCGATTGTCCTGTTGTGCTTCATTTTTCGTATTTGTCTTTATGTATACGCTTAGAAATGTTAAATCAGATACCGGAGAAGGATGCGGACGAGTTGCCGCAGATTTGAAGAGCTCACGCTCGACATCGAGGGAAATTGCTAGTGCCATGGGACATTGAACAGGATTCGCTCGACATATATAGCGGTGCGATGGGAGAAGCGGCGACTTTGTTCACATTTCTGGACTCAAGTACGTGAAGGCCGCGCTTCCAAGCCACACGAGTTCTTCTACAAATATTGAGGGCAACGTCAATGTGCGACCGCCTGTGAAACCTGAAATGTGTGTGCGGTGTGGGTGTTATGTGTATTGTGTATCTCCTTCTCTCTCTCTTTTCTCCCTCATTCTCTCTCCCGTGTAGGGTAGCAAACTGGTCTTAGTCTAGTTAACATCCCTACCTTTCTGATATTTTTCCTCTCTCTCTCTTTGTTCACATTTGCTGTAGGCCGCTGCACAGTGCTGTGAGAATCACGCAGTTAAACGATGTGCGTGTGCGTGTGTTGGGGGGGGGGGGGAGGGGAGGGGGTCATACGATCTTCAGTTATTTTTTGTAACGCCCCTGTCACGTGTTGTGCTCTCGCGCATTTGTGATCGCTGTACTTTGTAGATAAACTCGGTGACCGCTAGACGTAGAAGTGCACGTTATATAGTCGGCTAGTCTGCGGCTGCATAGCTGTCTAGTATTCTACATTCGTCCACGATAATTCGAGCATTGCCGCTCTGTCATCGGCTGGGTCGGAACGTCAGACGATCACGGTGCTGAACACAATGCTCACGTATCGCAGTCACAATCGCTCGGTGGTGGGCCAATTAAGCGTGATCTTGTACTCGGCTGCATTAAGCATCGCTTGAACATGTAGGGGTCCACGACCCGTCAAGGGGAAAGTGATTCTTAAATGAAAACAAAAAAAAGATGAATGTTAGCCGTGTACCTGTCTGCATCCAAGGGCGACACCTCAACAGTGGCACTCGAGGGAAAGGGATAAGGAGGGATTAAAAGGATAGAGTGAGAAGATAAGAAAGAGAAGGCGCCTCTACAGCCTTATGAATTTTGGCTGGTGAGCAGCGGGGGTCTGAACGCTCTATCGTATCGCGAAGCAGCTGGCGTCGGGTGTGACAGCATCGAACGAGCCGTTTGCCGAGCTGCGTGCAACGTTTGGCCGGATTGACGTGTGGAGGAGCGGAAGTGATCGGATGCACAATGTACGGGAGTCCTCGCGAACCGTTTCAAGGACGATGCGTATATACCGCTCGCTTTCGCGTCTTCTGGCTGTGCAGTACTTTAGATGCGTACAGTCACGAGGAGCTGCTCGAGAGATCGAAATTCAAACCCGCCTCGGTTCTCATGGTCGCGTTGCGAAGAACCGCTGTTGACGTGCGACGGCGAAAGAAACTGGCAACGGGCCCATTTTCGCGCTCTATCGCGTTTCGCCACTCTGCTCGCGCACCTGTGGCAGTGCTCCTCAGTGTCGTTTTTTTTTTTTTTCGAATGCTTTCTGCGTCAGTTTTACTGCGCTTCGAGCGCGTGCGTGAAAAGGGAGGGAGCCAGGCTCGACTCGCGTATGAAGATAGTTATAGCGCGAGAACAGAACCCGAGTTAGCGCTCGTGTCCTTCGTATTCTTTTTGTCTTTTTGTCGTCGTTGTGTTGTCGCGCTATAACTATCGTCATGTCATACCAACTAGCCCAAGCTGCCGCCCTTCGCGGATGAAAGTTGAGTAAACTTCTTCGTGTCACCACTGTCAGTGAGGGTTAGCGGAAAGACGTGTGTTGTGGCCGTGATGGCATCCATTTCACACGCAATCTTTCTTTGAGGGCAAAGTGGGGAACACCTGTCTTTATTAATCATCTACTTCTGTCTCGAAGTGCGTAAACGCCCTACTTACGTTTATCTTGTTTTATTTTACCCCATTTCCCCTTTGATTGCGCATTCATTACCTGCGGTCGCGTGTATCCATATATATCCACATGTACTAAATGCGGTTGCGTTTATACCCTCCGTACTCGCACACCTCTTTGTACCAACGCTCGATAGCGTATCTGAGCCGCCTCACTTCCGAGTCGCCGTCCGGGAAGAATGTTGCGTAACCTATTTCGTAACGTATGTACACGATTCGCGCCGCGAAACGCCGACGCGCCCTCGCCCGGGGAAAAGACACGTCGGCGTTGCCGGATCGCGAACTCGGGTCGCTTCGCGATGCGGGCCCGAGACGAAGTGCAGACCCGACTCCCAAGGCGCCCGGAGGGGGGATTTGCTTCGTTCGTATCGGGAGGGGCCAGTTTGTATCGATAGCGCACAGGAGCCGTCGGCTCAAAGAGGGGGGGCTGCTCAGCGTTGTTCGCGTATACGTCTCTCGGCAAGCAGGCGCTCGGCTCCTGGCTGCGACCTTTTTGGTCAGGCATTGTCCGGTCCGCCCCGAGGAAGGATGGAGAGAAAACAGCCCGCGTCCACTATATACCGGACACTATACGGTGCGCGGCATCCAATCCTCCTAATAACACGGGGAGAGTCTCTGCTCCGCTCTGTTTGTCGGGCGCGGGGAAGCGCGGTGTATGTATACGTTGCGCACACATATCGGCATTGGATGACGCTGCGGGCGGCCTAATAAGAGTCCCGGTCAGCCCATGGTTTCGCTCGTGCCTCGACGGCGAAACGTTGCGTGCGTGCGTGTGTAAGAAGCGCATAAAAGGATACCCGCGAAAGCTCGAGCTGTCCGCGCCCTAAGGGCGGGTCGCGAGCCCCACAGCTGCGCCTGCAATATCGCCATCGCCCGTCATGGCGATCCTCCGGTGTTGACGCTGGAATCTCTCAGATTTCGGGCATGCGCGCCGGTGTGTGTATACGTCTCTGTGATCGGTCGCGTGCCTGCGTGCGTTCGTGTGTGCCCGGGCCTCGCGTGCTGTCTCTCTGTAACGACAGTATGGACCCGGCGCTTACGAAAGGCGGAGGGCTCTCCCCGGAGTAACTGCTGCTGTCCCTCCGATGTAATAGCTCCGCCCTGTACCTCTTCGTATACCTTTAATGCCGTCATCTCGCTGCTCGTGCAAGCCTACCGATCTTACGGCGCAGCCCTTTTAGGCGGGCGACCCAGTAGCGCGTAATTACGGGCCGTGCGTAATTAAGAGAGCTTCTATCCGCGCACGGCGATCCCAAAGGCTCCGCCTGAGATTGACCGAATCCGCTCGTCGTTCTTACGCTAGGCAGATCTCTGTACGCGTAGCCTCGTTTTACGGGACTTCAGGGGGATTCGGGACTTCAGGGGGATGGTTTACGGGACTTCAGGGGGATTCTTTCGCGTCGTTTTGAACGCGCATTGACCGCGGTCGTATAGTACATCAGGCAAAGTGGCTAGAGCACTAGTACCTGTATATAGCGTAGCATATGCAGCCACGCTGCTGCACTACGCTGTTTCGGCTTCCCCGCGTCTCTCGTAAAAGATTACTCATGATCGTGAAGTAGTGTGGAACACTGTGTTTTCTTGGTACCATGACTGCCACACGACGGTCTTGCCGATGAAGTGTGCAGTGAGAGCTTGCCTAATTAGATGCTTCATTCTGCTGTAACCAAGTAATTTGCTCTTATAAGATAATCTTTACATAAAGGAACTTTCAAATTCTGAAGAAAAGAATGATAGATTTACGTTGTGGCCCAGACTAAGTTGCACACACGGATTGCCAGAACCTCCGGCACTTGGTATAGCATACGCTTCTCGTACAAAGAATGATGCACGCGAAGTACACGTTTAGCGCTAATCGAAACAAAGTGAACTCCCTATAACTTAAGGGGAGCAAGAACTTAGGCAACGAGTCATCTTTTACTTGATGTCCTAACGGGATTTTACGCTTCACGAAACACAGAAAAAAAAAGTGAAGCAGCGCATAAGGAGACGAGGCAGGTGTTATAACCCGTGAAGCCTCGTTGGAAAGACGTTCTTTGCTTTGGACGGGTACAATATAGTCGGGTGAAACGGCAGACACGCGCTGCACTGTGAATTCCGTGGCGCGGGGTAAATAAGTGGCGCCAGAAGCGAATCCTTTAAACCTGCCGCCGGCTGGCTGGCGGGCGCGCCGGCGTTTGTCCTCTCGTTCCTAATTATGATTTATAACTGTTCCCCGGCCGGTGTTATGTAGCCGCCACTATTGGGGGAGCAAAGGAGTTCGGTCGGGCCCGTGGCTTACTTATACGCCCGGGGTCCTCGATTGGCTTCGCTCCGAGGAGCTAACCCGCGCGGCTTCAGCGAAGCCTTCCCTTTTTGATTCAGCCGACGCCGTATAGGAGGCGTCACCCGCGGCTCCCAGGGTATAAAGGTGGCCCCGGGCGGGCTTATGTCGACGGTGTTATTTCTTTCACAGAGCGAGGGGGATTCGGTCGGCCACTTTAACGCGCCCGACGCTTTTCTCCCGCTGTGTGCGTCGGGGGAGGGAGGGGGTTCGCACAGTGAGGTCACTGCGTCCCCAACTGCCTCTTGGGAATGCGCGCGTGGAAGCTTTCATTGCAGGCGGTGTGTTTCAAAGTTTCAAAAATAAAAAAAGGAAGAAAAGTCTGTGTAACGGGACTCTTGCTTATAGGCAAGAGTCCTGTTATACGGACTCTGGTACACCCAGGCACTGCGGTATGTTTTCGCGGCTTCTGAGCCTGTCTGGGTGTTGACCGGGCTTGTTGGCACATCTGTAGCTACGCCACGCGAAATCGTGGCCATTTTTCATGTCTTCTAGATGTATAGGAGAATTTCCGCTTCTCGATAGAGATATATAGGAGAATTTACGCTTCTCGATACTCTGTACTCGGCTTACCGTCAATTCCTATATAGGTGTTGACAATGGTGGTATGAAGTATGGACGTTGTCGTGGCTTTGTAAACCTGGGCAGATCTGTGCATGCGTAGAACGCGTGCATGCAAATACTGGCTCCCGCCTAAATTTCTCGTGTTGCTTGCAGTATGATGATTTAGGGCCTTACCAGCAAGTTTTACAAATTTATGATCTTATACATATGGGTGTATGATTGTACTTCAGGAGAAAGCAAATGCGCAAGGAGTGGGGGGGGGGGGGGGAATATGGGAAGGTGCTTGTTTACGCAAAGCTCTTAGTTCAGCATTCGGGGCTCCTGCGAAAATGGAGAGATAGTGCCCGACGCGAAAAAAAAGAGAAACATGCACGCTTTTCGGGGGACCCTAAATCTGTGAGGCACATATCCGAAAGCCCAATTATTATTATTATTATTATTATTATTATTATTATTATTATTATTATTATTATTAAAGTTTGCCCTTCTTCATCAATGCATATACACGGAATTTTGCATCTGCATGCATTTCCTCCATGAAATCTAGGAAGGACCAGTGGTTCGGACCGTAAGTCCTTCGCTGCAAGTCAGGTGGTCTGGTGTGCTGCAGTCCCGCACACCGCAGGGGGCGTCGACGAGCTGCTTGAAGCCAAGGCCATGTCCATAAAAGGCGGTGCAGGTCTGCTTCCCGCACCGGTGCGGGACTCCCATAGGGAGCTTTAACCACGTGACCTGGAACTCCGTGGGGAGTTTAACGAGGTCATGTCGTTCATAAACTCTGTCATTAAGCAAGGAGTGTTTTACAACGACATGTGCCGTGTTCACTCCGCTACCAGGGAGTAAATGATTGGGGCAGGGGAGTTCTGTAGGCTCATATGCTGGAAAAAACCCCATTTCGGCTAATTTTTGCTTACAGTGTACAGCATTCACGCTCGTTTCATGGCTATTTACTGTTCGGTGTACAACTTCGATGCAGCTCGGATACTTCATTTCCGCATGCGCTGTTAATTGATCTGTGTGTGGGGGTGGGTGTGTGTGTGTGTGGGTGTGTGTGTGTGTGGGTGTGTGTGTGTGTGGGTGTGTGTGTGTGTGTGTGGGGGGGGGGTTCTTCAATAAGTATTTATAATCTTCTCCTGGCTGGTTATTCATACACTGTCTTCCTTCTTTTCGTTGATTTCCTTATCTCGAAAATTCCAGATGGCAAAGCTGTTATCGAAGTGAGGAAAGGCGTGCTTACTTGATGACTCTATATCGCTGATTTGCTGCTTGTGCTTTTCTTCTAATGGCCCGAGGTCCTGTCCTGCTTGTATTCCCTTATTGGCGTTATATGTTGAGAATGACGTGCGACCAGTCGCTCAGCCGCTTATTTTAAAGGCCTTCAAACCACCGGCAAATTAAGCTGACAGACCTTGCTATGCCATGAATAAATCTGTTTCTTTCTCTCTGAAGGCACTTCAGGGTTCTTACGATCCGCGCACATTCTCTGCAAAGAAGCTTGTTAGCGCGACTTCTGATTGAGTCCTACGACCGCGTTTACTCGCTTTCTGCAAAACATGGCTCAGCCTAGTCTTGTTTAACGCGTTGGCTGCTTCCATCACTACTGTCGGCAAATGTTGTCTGTGCGGTGCAATTCCTTTTTTGTTTTTGTTTTTTTCTGCAAACATGAATGCCTCCTGGGGAGTCCCAGACTACGATGCTGAAATAGTAACCTAACCCATTCCAACGCCGTGGCCCGACATGCAGTGCGTTCACGTTTCAACCGTGTTCGCCTACCCACCGACACTGGTTTACCGCACGCAACCATCTCTTTTGGGAGCGAGCTGCTGCCCTTCATATATATTCGCAGCAATCATGCATATGGTCGGGCGGGAGAATTTCGATTCCATCCAAACGAGCTCCGGTGTCGCTCGTTAGAGAAGATCGTCAGAGTGGAACCTCCCTAGACAGTGGTGCATGGCATGTACGCGTACGCACGCTACTCGCACTGGCGAGTCCAAAAAAAATGGAGTGGCCCATACACACGCGTGGCGTTGCGAAACCGCAGCATCCACTGGTCGTCGTCGTCGGCTGCCCTCATTAAATGCGCGGCGCACTCCGCTTCGGGTTGAATTTCGCGCGGAGGTTCGCTCGGCAGCGCTCTCTCTCTAGCTCCGCTTTAATCCCGTCCACGCCGTTTCCTTTTCGACCTCTCACTCTTACCTTCGGTCTCTCGGGAGTCTAGGGTGTCCCCCGAGACCCGTATCCGGTTGCAGCTCCGTATAATGCCATCGCGGCCGCACATGAGTCATGTAATGAGGCGTCGCTTTACGCATTCCGCGCGCTGTCTCTCGCATGCTTGATGGCCGCCTCCCGTTGATGCGCGCGCGCACCCGAGCTGCTGAGGGGAGCGCGCTGTCGGGCTTGACCGTGGGCTGAGCGTTGCTTATTCAGCCCTCACTCTCTCTCTCTCTCTTTCTCGCACACACGCATATACTGCGTTCGGCACGATTGCCACTAGTCCGCGCCCGGTTGGGGAAGGGGCACTGTTTTTCCGCTGATGGCGAAGTGGGGGGACTGTATGGCGCATCTTCCGCGTCTCTCGTAACTGCCCCCGTCCGCTGTTGTCCCCTCCCGCACCCCCGTACCCTCTGTGCACCTGCTTACACTGTGCAAGGTGTTTATTATACATTCATGACGCGTCACTCGGCCCCGTCTCCCCAACCAGCGCTAAGCTGACACGCCGTCTGCTCTTCCGTCATCCCGATGTACTCGCACGCTCGGCCTTTTGCAAATTCGCTTTGTTTCGCTTCTGTTTTTTTTTTTTCCTTTTAACCCGACGTTGTTCTGTTTACCGCAAAGCGTGTTAGTGGCTCACAAACTCTCGGACCAGCGTCGCGATTCCCCTGCGGCCGCGGCGCAGCTATCCGAGAGAGCGCTCTCGCATCGACTACGCCAGTGCGTGTTGGCTGGGATGTACGAATCATGACCATCTGCATTCGCATGCGCGCGAGCATTAAGGGTGCCAAACGAGTTCTCGTGCAAATGCAGTTAGTTCCGGCAGCCACTGTCGCTTTTGGACAGAGTGCGTGCGTCGGGGCAGCGTCTGGGCCTCATCGTTTGATGTTTTACGGGAAAGTCTTGTTTGCTTAGCGCACGCTCGATGTTTATGCGTTTACACGGGGTTCGCGAAAAAAAAAAAGTTTGCAAAGCCGCAGAAATAATACGACTCCGCAAGTTTCCGCCATTGGACGAGAATTCCCGGCACAGCGCAGGTCACGAGCTTGAGCCGCCACACTGTCCATCTTCGTTTTTGGGAGCTTTTTAAGGCAACCGTTGTTCTATGGACGGTTCTATGGACGTCAACTTAACGTGGCTGAGCGTCACATCCGGCCACATGGGTAGTAGTGCGAACATTGTCGATGGTCGCTGTGTCGATTATGATTTCTGATCGAATTAAATTAAACTACTGCATTTAATGCATACCACTAGGGTTGACTATTGTTGACTTAAGTTGGCTAAAGGGCTGCTTATTTTGGCTATCCGTTGTTTTCACAACAGCGCAGTCTTTATATGCAATCCGAATAGAATATCTTCTGGTTTACCTTTTTTTTCTTTCATTTATCTTTTTCTCCTTTAGAATTCAATAACGAAAATGTCTTCCAAGCTTTTTTTTCTCTTTTTTTTTACTACGAACACTGCATAGCTTATACTTCGCCGCGTTGTCAGTGACGCTCTCCTTATTCGTGTGGTCGTATACCTATGACAAAAACGACGTCAGGTCGTAGCTTCGAGATATTGCCTCTATGAGATGCAATCGTGAATGTCCAGGGCACTGCTTTAGTTTGGCTATCTTCTATAGTTTACATTTTGTTTTTTATATATATTTTACAGGCTTTTTATTGCTACGTTATTTTACTACATTTTTTTCTTGTGTTTTCAGTTATATCATTGATAGTGTTCAAGTGAGCAAAAGAAAAAAAGAATGCTTCTCGTACCCTAGCCTATTCATTTTACACAAAGGGATTCACATTAACAAGTATTGTTGTACCCGCGTGTTCTTGCTTTTGCGTTTACAAAACGCAATAAATTTAGAAAATTCTAGGTAAGTGGTCCTTAAGTATTGGGTTTCTACAACTTGCGGGTTAGTTTGTGCTCAGTGTTTTCGCCGGCTTCTTGCGACCCCTACGCTTCATCCTTAAGACTCATTACCCCCCTCCCCCCACCAATAATTAATCGCTGTGTACTCTCGAGTTTGCACTAATGCGTCCGCCGGCGTTCGGCTTTCGCACGTGTATGTGAAGCGTTATTTTTAGTAAAGTACTGAAGCTATACAAAGGAAAGACCTGAGGCTGCAGCTAAAGCACTCCGGTTTCCCGGGCCATCAGTCAGCGTCTCTCTTTCTCTGGCTGCAATTGTCGCAGTTCCTGATAGAGGTCTCTCTAGACGAATACGCCTTTGTCTTTTCGCTTTCCTATGTGCCCGAATGGTATAGTGTCGTTCTGAGGCCCAGCGCTTGTGCATGCATGCAGCAGCGATGTGTGTCGTGCCGCTGAGTTTGCTTTGTTCCTCGCGTGCGCCCGCGGCCGACGAGTCGCGTGCTCGTGATGCTTTCCGTCCTCGTTTGTTTTTGTTTTGTTTTTCTCGAGTTGTGTGTACATCTCCCTTTGTCTCGGGCCCGTCGTGGCGCTCGGCATGTATGCATGTAATAGCGGTGACACAACCGACTGCGACAAAAGCGTCGTCATTATCAGGACCGCCTATCTCCTTCTCAATTATCGCCGCGTTTCAGTTTATAGTTTATCTTTCTTGCGTCTCTGTCCTCGCGTGCTGCGGTGGTATAGTGTTCTACCCGCACGAACTCTTGGCGCCAGTAATGTTTGGGGGCAGGCCCATTAGACGCCTTATTTTCACCGCGGTATCTTTTTTTTAGTTTCTTTTCTTGCTTTTTGAGCCGCTTATACAAGCCTCTGACAGCGGTTCCCTTTGTCATTGCTGTTATTACCTCCGTGTTACTCGTTGTCTTCGAGCTGCGTACGATAGCGTGTACACTACGGTGGTGGCGTTGATGACTCAATGTCTCACTATAGCTTCGTATACTTAAACATCGCGATGTGTTCGCTGACAGAGGGGGGGGGGGGGGGGGGGGGGAATGAGTTGGTCGTAAATCAAGCCGCTGTATACGCTTCCTGGGCGTATAGTCACGGTGAGTTCTATACTCATTTCGCGCACGCCGTTTTCCGCGTCCCGTTATCGCTTGCCCGGTTTTCCTCGGAACTTATACATGCATGATTTTCGTACCTGACGAGTCAGGTTGCTTTGTGCCGTTCAAAAAAGAAAAAAAAAAGAAAAGAAAACGCGCCAGGCCCGCGTGGAAAGTGCAGCACAGTCACAGCGAAAGCTAGAAGAGCGGCCTTTCTGAGCATTTTCGAAACACTCATTGAGTAACTGCTGCAAGCACACTTGTTTGATACTCACTAGGTCATTAATAATAAATTTATTTGGGTAGTAGGCTTGTATTCGCTATGCTATTTTTTTTTTTCGTCATTCTTCTGAGAAGCGTGGTATCCGCTAAACGCGTGCAAGGAATTTCGTGCCAATTGTTCATGCAGTGACTGACAACGATGAGGAATTATGGCTGAAGTGGGTATGCGCCACAGTTGGTAGGGGAACAAGAACAAGCCTTTATAATGTGTTGGAGCATTGGGCGGCCCACTCGTTACGCGATTCGCATTGTGCGACCACTGATTGTTATTTCGATGTTTTAAAACGTTTTATAAGTCGTACTAACGCGATTGTTTGATTGTTTTCCCGACATCAAGCCTGCCTTGGGCAAGTTTGCCAACAAGTCACAAGCACTAGCGTAGCTCAGTGTTAGAATACTGGGATGGCTCGTAGCAGACCCGGGTTTCGTACCCCACTGTGTTTTTGGGGCTATTTTTTTTTTCTAATTTCGCGCGTTGTGGTTACGGACACCGGCGGCGGCGGACAACTGCGCGTGACCCGAGTTGTGATCTCATAACAGCTTTCGCTGTAAAACAGTGCGTATGATGCGTTTGTTTGATTCTGGTATGCAGTGTCTTTTGAATAAGAAGCGCGTATAATTATTTTGACCGTATCGTACGCCGTTGAACAGCTGGCGGAAGCCAACTATGGATGCACATTGTGACCAATGACTGAACAGATGTTTCGACCGGAGCAGCTAACGAGAGAGTGTGACATTGTCTCGACTTTAGCATGCATTTGCACTTCAAGTGCGACTGCGTTGACACGCGACCCATTTATCGAGTTTAGCCTTATTGGATAAAAAGAAAAAGAAAACTGCTCTTGTAATATACCCGACTATGATAAGACCCATACGCTGTTTCGCTATGTACGATCTTTCGCCAACTGTAGTGGTGCTTTTTGGTGACTTGGCTAGCTAGAAAAAGAAACTAAAAGAATGAAATAAGCAACACCGTGGTTGTCGCTAATTGGGACACCTCGCGTTTGGTATTTCTTTCTCTATAGTGAATGTCTCATACTGCATTCAAATACGGGGAAAGTCGTCGTCACTGTTAGAAATACGCCTCTCTTCACTGCCCACACCTCATTCGGCATTCCGTGCACCATTGCCGTCGTGCGAGCATTCGCGCTGTGTTTTGTTCTTGGTTTACTTCTGTTATCGTCGTCCTTCAACTCAGTCCGACGCGGTGGTGTATATAGCGGTATAGCGTGCTCCGCTACACTGACATGAAGGTCGCGGATCCCATCTCGGCCGCAGTGGTCGTATTTCGATGAAGGCGAAATGGCAGAGGCCCGTGTACTGTGCGATGTCACATCGGATGGTCGAAATATCTGGAGGAGCCTTCCACTACGGTGACTTTCATAATCCTGTAGCGTGGTTTTTCGACGCACTACCCTCATATTATTATTATTATTATTATTATTATTATTATTATTATTATTATTATTATTATTATTATTGTTGTTGTTTTTGTTGTTTTTGTTGTTGAATTTAATAGAGGCAACAAGAAATAAGCACATTTGCGAGGGAATTAAGCAAATCGCTGCGCCATTGGTGGCAGACATTTCACAGTGTGTTTTCACAGCGTGTCGCGCAGGACCATGGTACCTTTAGTTTGGCTCCTTTGTTTCTTCTTTTACATGCAAACGTTATTTGCGATGCATTTGAGCGTCCGTTTGCTTTCTGGGCCAAATCACGTCTATTCTCCCTTTCACACACACACACACACACACGCACACAAAAATAGTGAAGCACGAGCTTCCATTGCGCATCGATGCACTTCGACATTTCTTAACTCCATCTATTTAAAGGTATAACGTTTCGCGGTCACTTGATACATCATAACTAAAGAAATCGGTGCATGCAATAGCGGATCGTGCAGTAAACGACAGACAAAAAGAACGGCACCGACTTGCAGCAGCGTTTATTTCGGAAATGCTGTAGGCCCGTGTGCTCAGATTAAGGCGCACGTAAAAAAAAAAAAAAAAAAAAAAACCTGGGTGGTCGAAATTTCCGGAGCTTTCCACTACGCGTAGTCTCTAATTCATAATCGTATGGTGGTTTTGGGTCGTTAAACCTTACACATCAACAGCGTTTATTTGTCACAACTGCGTGCTCTGTAGCTGCGCTGTTTTTTGTTTTTTTTTGTTTGGTTTTTATTTCAAGTGTTATATTCGTTTGTGTCTTCGTTTCAAGTTCAACTTTCTTTCCAGTATTTCAAACTTGCTTGAGTGGCGTGGTCATGCAACAGCTTTCGACCGTACGTGTCCTGGTGCACTTGCCTTTTATTTATTGTTATTTATTATTAACATTATTTTAGTACACGATCTGAAGCCCGGTTCTTCAATCATCCTTATCCTGTGCTTTCGTTGTGCGTGCGCTCGTCTCGACATTGACAACCGACCGGCACGCGGAGAGAGAAAAGGGGAAAAAAGTGCGAATATACGTCGGTGTATACGTGCGGCTTTTCTAGAACGGCGGCCGCGCACCACGCTCCGCGGTGCGTCGAACGACCGCTCGTCCATCTTCATCTCTTCCCGAATCGTGAAAAGGAAGGCGGGATAGCGGGGAAAAGATGTTACCCCGGTCCACCCAACCCACACTGCAGTGGTGCCACCACCGCCGGGCACTCTCCCTGATATGCATGCCGAGCAGGGAGGGGCTGGTCGTCGCATCGGCGCCTTGGTCGCTTTGTTTTCTATTCTTTGTTTTTAGCGCCGCTATCCAACTAGAATAGAAAATACAGTGCGTGGGCGGGAAGCTGAGTCAATGCCTTATAACGCGTGGTATTTGGAGCGAGCTTCCTCTGTAAGCCTTCAGTTTATCTCGGAATTTCGGATCGTTCTTGTTTCACGCTTGGTTGCATTCGATCGTGTTAGAAGGGCGCGTGCGAACGCCGGCGCAGGAAGGAAGTTGGAATAATTTTTTTTTTCTGACTGTGTTGCCGAGCTGCAACGCCTGCCGACAGTCCCGATGTCTCGCACACTTCGACAGCGATGCGGGAATGGACGTGGGGGGATCGCATGACCACTTTCAGAGACATCATGCAACACTACAAACTGAACAGGTGCAAATATCCACCACCCCACGCCAAACTAAACAAGAAACAGCAGGTTGCCTGGAGACAACTACAGACACACACGTACCCGAATCCGGTGATCCTTCGCCTCTGCTACCCAGGCATTTATACGTCCGACGCGTGTAAGGCGTGCGGAGCCAGAGCGACGCTGCAGTACATGCTGTGGAAGTGTACCGGTAACGCGCAGCAGTCCCCTACGAACCCGGTAGACATGGCAGTCTCGAACCGCGAGGCGCGATGGGAGGCGGCTCTGCTCAGCCACGACCTTGCTGATCAACTGTGGGCCGTCCGGCAAGCCCAGGATGCCTCCCGGGTCCAAGGACTCGAGGCCGTCACCTAGGCCGGGGTGCTTGTAGCCCCACCCCGCTCAATGACGCCGGACATGTTCAATAAAGTTTTTACTCACTCACTGTCCCGACTTCTCTCTTACCCAGTTGAGGTGTCTAGGGGCTAGGGTTTCCGCTGCTGACCCGATAATTGGGGAATCGAATCCCCCGGCCGAATTTTCGGTGTAGGTGGAAATGCTTGAGGGACATCTACTAATATTTAGATGCAAAAGGAAAAAAAGAAAACTGGTCGCTATAGAATTTTCGGAACCCTATCGTGGTTTTGGGACGCGACACCCATAAATTACTCCTATTGATCTCTCTGTTGTGTCCTCCTCTGCGTGCCTGTGCAGTCTTTTAAAACGAATCGCATGTGAACTATAGCCAAGCATTCTGCTATAACCTTGGTTACATGACCTGAAAATTCTTGTAGTCCCGTTAGAAAGGACCGACCGCGTCCGTATACTTGTCTGTACGCAGTTTTCACGGACGTCAGGCCACGTTGCCGCGGTAACTTGCGGCATACACAGACGCTGTGTATATATACCTGGCGACCTCTCCGGAGACTCGGCTACACCTTGCGAGCCGTTGGCGCATGCTCATTTTGCTGTTGTAACGCTACGGCCATTCCGATTTGCGCGATGTTCGCCTGTCTTGGCAGAAGCACCACTTCTGCTAATCAAACCAATAGAGAGCCAGGGATGTTTTGCTTGCCCTAAAATTATTTAAAGCAGTGTCAGAGGATACAGGTGTTCTCTGAAAAGAGCTACAGCGTTCATTTAGCTTTCCCTTAAAAATAGGAAGACACTTGAATCAAAGGTGATCTGCCGCAGAG
This sequence comes from Rhipicephalus microplus, assembly GCF_043290135.1. Classification (NCBI taxonomy): domain Eukaryota; kingdom Metazoa; phylum Arthropoda; class Arachnida; order Ixodida; family Ixodidae; genus Rhipicephalus; species Rhipicephalus microplus. The sequence goes on along the minus strand of NC_134704.1, from coordinate 36,792,851 downwards.
ACATTTTGTTATATAGTGTTCTGTTTTGTGCGTTTTCCTGTTCACTGTTTCAGGAAGATGTGAATTTTCGGTGCGTACGTGGTTGCACACTATACATTGAAGTCAAGTTCACACCGAGCGCGGAGCCTCAAAGCGAAGTGGCGGATTCGGAAAGCGAACGCGGATTATCCTCAAACACGGAAAATCCGCAGTCGCTTCTCGGAATCGCTTCCGGGCCGATTTTCTCCCGGCGGAAAGCCTTGGCCGCTTTGACCGCAGCCAATCGGCGCCCGAGACGCGCGCGCGCGCAGTATCGCTTAGTGCCGCAAGATGGTGCACGCCCACCGCGGATTGGTGGATTGCCTCGTGCCCGCGGCGGAGCGGGCAGAAGGACACTCGATCGGTCTGAACAGCCGCGCTTACTGGCTGCGTCTCCGCTTCGAAAATCCGCTTGCGGTCTCCGCGCTTGGTGTGAACGCGCCTTTATAGGGACGTACACGGCTGTGCAGCAACGCGCCTACGTCGTCCGTTGTCTGGCGCCGTTTTATCACCGCTGGTAAAGTAGCAAAGATGATTGTGGCGCCGTGTATCACAGTTGGTGAAATGGTAAACAAGATGTAATGCATTAACGAGCAATGTAGCGTTTTGAAATGTAGTTGCTTTTTAGTATTTCGGAACTGAAGCCCCTTCGTACCATAAGTTTTCGCCGGCCAGGGGCTGGGATGATCGGTATACCTTATCCGAGACGTCGCTGCCTGTGGCACCGGGAGACCGGTCTTTTATCCCCCTTTCCGCGTAACCATATAGGCGCGCCCCAAAATGACGGGCTTTGCGTTTCCTGCGGCCTGTCTTCTGCCCATCCGCAGGCCCCGCATTATTACGCGTCGTTCGAGTGTCCACGAGACGGCGCTCGCTTTGGGAGTCTGCTGCCAGGGGCATTGCAAGTCTGGGGCGTTCAGCGTAAAACTAGCGAGTCCAGTGCACGTATAGCGTCAGCGGACGGTCGCACGCTCGTAAAATAAAATGCCTGTCGGCACTTGCGCGTGCTGTGTATAGTTCTTGCGTGCACTTTTGCTTTAATTTTTTTTTGCTTGTTTTATGGCGCGTGCGTTTCCGTGGGCTCTCTAAGCCCTGTGATTTAGTGGCGGGCGCTGAGGACTTGTCTCTGCGCGTTGACGCATATATACTTGTACGGGCGTGTTCAGTGCGCGGCCTTCGACGTGAGATGTGTCCGTGGCTCTATATCTCTTGGGAAGTGAGCATTGGCACAAAAAAAGCACGCTTCGTAAACCATGTGTGCTGTGGGTGTCATCAAGATTACGTTCGTCTAACATGACCACTCTATTTTTTCATACTTTTAGGTAATCCAAAGCACTTTTGGGGTGAGTTTGTGCTTAGACTGCATGCTTGGGTACGCTTGACAGTGGCGCAAGACGCAGTTTGGGCGCGTTACGTTGTGCTCTTTTCTATCCCCCTTTTCACGAAAGGTAATTTGCGCCGAAGTGAAACATTTTAGGCTACTTTAAAAAATGATCTTGATATTTTGTTGTGATTATAATTATACGATTTTTGAAGTCGTAGTCTTCTTTGACTCCTTCCCCTGACGGGACGGTTAATACTGCTATGGACCCGAATATTGTACGGTCCAGTCTAGACGCATCTCCTAGACGGTGTAAATGAAGGATCGAATTTATTTTAATTTGATGTATTTCATTAACTTTCAAAGAATGCCATAAATCGGAAAGGCGATAAAATCTCGGATCCCTTAATTGTTATGCCGCTTCTTATACCGAGGCGTAGAATATGTGCTTCCGGTAAACTTGCTTTAAACTTTTGGTCGGGCTTGTAACATCAGAGTCGGTCGCGAAGGCAAGGGGGCGTGACAGTACGAAAGCCTCTTAATACGAACCTACCCAGTAAAAGAACTCCTGTGCCGGTACTCTTCGGCACTTAAGCGTAGGGCATCCTAGCTACGACACTTTTCTTCCGGTAGCTCCTTACAATTATCGTTTTATGTTGCAGTATAACAATGAATTATCGCTCTCTGCCAACTGATGTCACTCCAGTAATCGATACCGCGGCATTAAGGCGTCTAAGTGATTTCATCTTTTCTGTTGTATTTTCTCCTGTTTGCAGGTCTCTTTCGCTGATCCTCGGCGGGAATCGGCGTGTCTGCGTTGCATCGTTATTTACGCGTCGTGGTTCAACTTCGGCTTCATCGCGCAAAGGCGTGATCTGGTGAGTGGCGCGTTTCTTTATAGCGTTGTACAGAACTTATTTAAAAAACAGTATTGAGAACACCGACTACAGTGCAAGGGGTTGCGAATGCATCAGCGATGTACAAGCAAATAAAGAAATGAAGTGGCAGAACTTCCTGCAATGACGAGACCTATCTCTGCTTTTTGTCCTCCTTCGAAGTACTGGGCTGGTTAAACCGGCTGAAATTGTCACACTGGTGCCACTTTTGCGGCGCGTTCGCCGGTCGAGTAACGAGATATATTAAAACGCCCGCATTATTGCTGCTGCTCTCCCACGGTGTGAATCAAACCTGCTTGGTGTGCCCGACCACGTACACGGCCGCCGAATTGTGAAGGAGGTGCTGGTCGTGGTCGTATTAAACTCAGAACGTGGGACTTCTGGTGCGATAAAGAGAGAGATAAAGAATAAGGAGATATAGGCGGGGAGGTGAACCACAGCTGCATGATCCCGGAATGCTATATACCCTGCACTGGGGAACGGGGAGGAACGTTATAGAGGAGAAAAGTCACTGATTGAGCTGATCGTAAGTTTCAAATCACAAGCGATGTCCTTGAGGAAACGAAACAGTGCTTTCGTCTCCTTTCGGCGGTATGGGCAGCGCCATTGTACCAGCACCTCTTCGACAGTAAAATCGCTTCCGACCAGTTGATTTAGAGCAGATCGGAGGTAAAGCCTCTCGTTTGTGTATGCCGGGCGATAACACAAAGTGTGTTCAATAGTCTCATCGACGGCACAGATCGTTGCGCTCCGCGCTGTCGGCCATCTCAATCTTAAATGAGAAGACAGTGGTGAGGAATATACGCCCAGACGCAGACGGCACAACATTGTACCTGCCTCCTGAGAAAGACCAGGGGGTAGCCGCAGTCGTAGAGATGGGTCGAGAGTATACAGTCGATGATTTGCGAACAGTGTTAATCGTGTGATATGGGCTGCCATAAGCCTATATAGACCTGTTCCATGTTCGTAAAAAAGGCGCTGTCAACATATTGAGGCGCTTTTATAGACGTCGCGGGAGGCTTCCCGACGCGCTGTGCAGCTGCTGTGCCAGGTGTCACGTGATAATAGAGGGAGGCGAGCATTGGGCTGGGCGGAGCTCAGGCGCCATGACGTCCCTACAAGTGCCCCAGCATGTCAACGGCGCTATGCCGCTGTTTACAAACATGGAATACGAGTGTGTGTGTGTGTGTTTCACCTCCTCCCTACACTCACACCTGGTATAGGAAAGAGAATCGTCCCTTCGTGTGCGAGCATCGGTGCCCGCCCGTGCTGCATTAAACGGAGCTAATTGCGCTCCGAGCCCGAAGTGCGCCATCGCCTTGATTGATGGTGCGCAGCGGCTGCCGTGGCGGCGCGTTCCGCTGCGTCCGCGTTATTGCGTGTCCGAACGTGAACGCTTGGCGGCGCTGGCCCTGGAGGCGTTTAATTAATTCGTCCGCTACGCGCGATGACCGCGCGCGCGTATCTATCGACATTCTGCACACGGAACGACGAGTCCGACGCGCCGCTCTGGGGCGATATATCGGGCTGCGTGTGTTACTATTGCCGGCAATGGCTTTTGGCCGCCGCTGTACAGTGATGCGCTGGACATCGACATCAGTCAGACAGTAGGCGTATACGTGATTATAGGTTCACATATATGACGAAAAGTTAAGTGGGGAAAGAAGGTGCGATTGTCGCAGTTATGGAAAAGTAAACAGGTTGACGTAGTGGGCTCTGAATGTTGTGGGACAACGCATGAGTGTAAAATACCTGTTGCGAGAGCTGCATGTTTTCAGGTGTACGAAGTTTTTATGCGTGACTTCGCAAATTTGTCAGTGAGTTGGTATCAGTTTTAGCTGTACCATGTTCAAAAAAAAAAAAACAACTATAATATGAATGCTTGTGGCGGTTTAGTCTTTCGCTTTTAAATATAATGAAAAAAAAAAGAATCCCCAGAAGCAAGCGTTACGTATTTGTACCGTGCACCTGAAGCCGTCAATGTATAGCGCTTCTAAATCGGTTGAAAATTACAGCCAGGACATCTGCTTGTATTTTCAGTACTGGTGATCTCTTTCTCGCACGCCTTATGTTTGGTGTGTGTCATTTGGAAGAGAAGTGTCGGTATATGCTTACTTCAATACCTAAAGACACGTAACCACCATGGAAAAGACATGAACAAAAAAAAAAAATCGGCGGGTAACTCGCAAATTAAAATGATAACCTTTGCCTCCAAACATGGACAATGTCGACACGGGCGACGACTGATATAACTTCGAGCCGTTTGTATTCTTTGAGAGTTCATTTACACGAATGTATTCTCATAAAAACGGCACGTGATCTATACTTTCTGTGTATTATATACGACGCGTTAATCTTAGCTTGTAAAAGTTTGTGCATTTTTCTTTAGCTACGGCCCTAAGTTGTGTCAGTGTCGATAAACACGGCCTCTTCTTTTTTTTTTTTTTCCATCCTCTTGCGTGCGTCGCTTGAAGGCATTTTTCACTGGAAATTTTCTTTTCGGTTAGAAATTGTACGTCATGTTCTGCACGCAATTAACTTCAAATTTCTTTTTATGGAAAATGGCTGGGTGTACGTGCATGCGAAATTTAAGCAGCCGTCAACCTCATTGACATGCGTTCTGCAGCTCTACTCCGCCGAGGCGGCATATATAATACCGCTGCGCGGCTTTTCCGTGGACACGCCCAGTCTCGTACTCAGCGCGCGCTATGTGTGAAGTATTTCTGGATTGCGCGGTTTTCGCAAATTGAAAGCGTTCATTTCGATATAGCTGTGCACGGTATACAACCTCGTTCCCGAGAAGAATTATCGGCGCAGTTGCGGTCGCTGATGCCTGTCGGTCGATTTGACCGCTCTATCGCTAAAAAAATGGCTAGGCGCGTCTATACTCTTCATCGAGCGTGCCGGAAGCACGTGAAAAGTGTTGGTATTGTACGATCGAGTCGCTTGGAAGGACACGTATACTCGATAGCACGTCTGTTGTGTGGGGTGGGGGATCGCTGTGAGAAACAATAATTATCAGCCATTCGCCATGGCTGTGACCAATGGCTTGTCGTGGATAGCGTTTTAGCCGGTTAAGCCGAACCGAATGAATCTTTTGTTACGTTTTTGTGGTCGTGTAGTAGTAGTAGTAGTAGTAGTAGTAGTAGTAGTAGTAGTAGTATGTGTAATAGTTGTAGTTCTGTTGGTGGTGATCATTTCTTTGTCAGATGTACCGTAGAAAAATAATGAAGTCTTTGCTACTGTAACACGCATAAAGTATACTGAAGAAGTAAACAATTTTAATTAAGAAGTACGATATACATATGTTATGGCGGGGATGTGTGATAAGCAAGAACAATTACTTAATACCAGGTGCAAGCAATAATAATAATAATAATAATAATAATAATAATAATAATAATAATAATAATAATAATAACGGGCCGCCGCTGCTCAGCCAAACGTATACGCCACGGAGCGCAGAGCCTTGGTCACGCTTGCTTTAATCGTATATGTGTGTGCCTCGGAGCGTGGCATGTGACACGCACTATAGCGCAAGCGAACGTACACGTTCTTTGTCCGATTGTTCCGCTCTCCTACACTATTATACTACGAGTGTTTCGCGATTCTGCTCATTGATGCGCTTGATCTCTTCCATTCAGCTCACGCTCTCTTGTTGCAACAGCCTCCGTTTTCTTTTTTTTCTTTTTCTTTTCCTTATCGGTATATACTGAAGCAATCCTCTTTTTTCCTGGTAAGGACAAATGCTTTGCACATTCCGCCCGACCCTTGTTAAACATCTGGCTACATCGCGCCCCTATCAGAAAGCCGGTGTTTTCTTTTTTTTTTTTTGTAGGATCCCGCGGCTTACTTTTTAGGCCGACAATTAGGTAATTCCGACCAAGGCGAACGTCTTTGTTTTTTTTCCGGAATCATATTGTCGCAGCGTCCCCTGCTTGACCTTTTCCTGGGGACTCCTGAGAGTAACTTTGAGCGTCAGCTATTCCGGTCCCTCTTTTCCCTTTCGTCTCATCATGCCTCTAACCCGAAGAGTTTGGTAATGACCGGTATCTTCAATTGCCGCTCTCAGTATGAGAACATTCCTGTACTATATTAGATGTCAGCCGCGGAAATTTCTGTTGATTGTACGACAGTTTTTCTGTGCCGCACCTGGTACCTCGAAGTCTTAAAAAAAGCTTAGCGTTAAGACACCATATTTATCTTCATTTTAACATACATCTATGTGTCGTATCTTCGCTTTCGCACGTTGTAGCACCGCCGTCGATGTCGCTGCTGTGTATGTCAAGATGTATTTTTTTCTTTTCTTTTTTTATAAACCGCAGCAGTATAAATTGTATGGCGCTTCCAGGATTACTCTTTGCATACACCGGAACCATTGGTCAACGAAAATTGTGCAGCTCACCAAAATTTTCGTGAGCCGGACTCACTCGGACAAACTCACACTCACAAACATTTTCTTCAACCGGACTGACTCGAACTCAAACTCAAGGAAACATAACGCCCCCGGACTCACTCAGATTCACACTCATGGCTCGATGTGAGTCTGAATGAGTCGACTAATGAGTCCGTTAGTCCAGAGTTAGCCTCCTTGATGATGCTGTCAATGCTCTTTGAGGCCAATGCCTCAGGTAATTGGTGCTCTTTTTGACGCATTTTGATATAGTACCTTCGAATACGACTTTTGCGTTGATTAAAACCAAAAAGAACTTTTTTTTAAAGACGATAGTCTTTCTTGGGGACCTTCGACAGAAAAGTTTTGGTCTATCTGTCTGTCTGTCTGTACATCTGTCTGTTTGTGCGCCCTAACGATACCTCAAACGGCACCAAACGGCCAACGCCATCCGCAGCGCCCACCAATATTGCTCAAGGTTTAGCGTTCATAGTACTGCGATTGTCAATTAAAAAGCAATTATTGCGCATATCTGAAGCGCCACAACAACGTTTCGATGTTTTCTATGTCTGCCTTTTATACTAGAAAAGGCGCACACAAGTAACTCTAAGGAATGTAGCGTTTAATCGCGCTGCGCTGACAGTGCAACGCGATGCTCAAAAAGGCGTTTCCAACGCTTTGCTACGACGTCACGGTGGTGGCACCTGCCCGTCGCTTTGCGTTCTACACCTTATCACCTCCGAGACTGGCGCGCATCATTCTCCGCGGGCTGCACGCCTTCGTTTTCGAAGATAACTGCCAGATGGCACTTGTGTCTAACGTACTTAGATGCGCTCGTTCCCCTCCGCCACACGGTCGAGGCACTCTAACGCAGCGCCTCCAGAATACTATTTGCCGATTTTCTTGCGCAGAACATGAAATAAACGTTTTGTTCACTCTCTCCGGACGCAAGACTACCGTCTTTCGACGACATTTACAGTGTAACATGTGAATTCGGGCCCATTTTTTTTTCTTAGAACAGATGACACACAGGGCATATTTATCAAGAACTTCTCTGGAAGAGTAGGTGGCAGTGAAGTTCAAGGCATTCCCCACCCCCCTGTGTAATTCACGTCTCTGATCAATAAACATTGAAATAGTACATGAACGATACTGCTTTGCAATACGTGTGAGTAGACGTGAGTATAAATGTGATTTCCAGGTAAGGATGCTGAAGGCGAAAAGGCTGGACCGGAGCTAAACGTTCCCCGCTATTCGCGAGCCCCCTTCACTCACGTTAGTTCCACCATATAGAGGCACTAGAGACGACGCTCTCACTCCTCGAGGAAATCGCTCGCTGTAAACTTCCACAACAGTCTGCTCACTTCACCGTCCTCTTCTTCGTTTCATCGGCGGGGACGTTCGCAGTCTCTCGTAAGGGAAGTGCTCCGCGCCATCCCGCGCAGACTGCCGTTTCCCCTCTTTCAGCCATCCCGTTATGTCATCCCTTTTTTTTTTTTGTCCGTACCCAGTTTTCGGGAATGTATACGTCGGTGCTTACTGGGGTGCATGCGAACACGTATTTTTCAGAGGCTCTTCCACCAAATGGCACCCCCTCCCCCAACCCCCGTCCGCCCTTCGTTTCCAGTTGTCATCGGCAATCGCCCGCGTCGGCCGATCACCGTGCACTGCATGGCGAGTGCCGTTTGTGTAGTATACAGCGTATGGGAGGCAGTATGCACTCGGCGGGCACGCGACGTCGATCTGCGGATCGTTCCTTTCAGTCCCGACTCGGCTTGACGTTGTTCTCTGTCTTTCTTCCGTGAAGTCCTCCGGTGTGGAGCCGTTTTCGTCGGGAAAGATGGCTCGCCCCCCTCATTTATTTCTAAAAACCTTGCTGGCACTCAACTCCTCTATTTCCTGCGCGGTAGATCTTTTTCGCCCTCCCACCCCCGTGTCCCACGCAGCATATATGTGGACGCCGCTTGGATTCGATCTCTGTCGCCGTCGCTGTATGCTTGTGTATGGCCCTGCCGTCTTACATCCCGGGTGCGCTAGAATGCGCCCCATGTATGCGAAAAAACCCCCCTCTCACTCCCTCTAACGCTTATGGCTGTCTCGACCATGCAGTCTTTCGGCTTGGTCCACCTTTTCTATCGCTCTTTTTTTTTTGAAGTGGCGTTTTGGAAACGATGTATATGATTGAGCGAGTTTTCTGTTCGCCCACTCCCTTCTTATGGCCTTTCGTTCTGTGTTAAAGTACCCAGTGAGGTGCTTCGCTGTCTCTTTTTTTTTTAAATATTCCTTTATTACTTCACCTCGTTTCAGCTATCCCTGTGATTCGATTCAGTCCGTGTATCGCAGCGTACGCGCGCATTCAACTGCGTTCGCTCTCACTCGTCATTATTTATTTACTTTTTTTTCATCACAGTTTCTAGGAACTACCGCCGCTTCTTTGAAAGAGAAGCGTCGTCCTTCGTGTCACCGATAACTGCCACTGGTTTCGTTGTTTTGGGCGTCGTCGTCGTTTACTTCTTCACTGGTGCCTTCCTCGTTGTTTGTTTGTTTGATTTTTGCATATCTTTATTCGATCATGCTTTTGTTGCTTCGATTATGCTTTTGTTGCTGTTCTCGCTGTTGTATTCGATCAAAAGAGCTGCCACTCGCTTCACGGTTTGCCCATGTGGGACCCCTGACTTTCCGTTTGCGGTGGATTTTTTTTTTGTTGTTGTTGTTGTCCGCCAAGTTTAATGTGCAGACCTCCTAGTGTTCTACTTTTTTCCCTAAATCTAGGATCGTTGCCTTGTGGCGCTTGTTATCCGTTTTCCAAGGCACATATATAAAGCGGGGCTTGCGACATGATGTCCACATAGTGACAGACTCGCCCTATGACAGTGAAACTGTTTTGCTGCAACGAAATATGGATGCTTTACCACTTTGCAGCTAAGTATGATAACGAAGCTGTTATCCAACGCACGGTTTAAAAAATAAAGATGTTGAACGTTGATCGGGAGATAAGATCGGGAGAATAAGCACATTGGCTGTCGAGGTGTCAGATGTCGAAAGATGCGGGATTTCGCTAAATCGTATTACTCGGTCACATTGGACCAGTCACTTTGGACTTTCTGCGAATTTCGCACGTGCGCAATGTGAGTTTTTTCAGGATTAATTTCGCTTCCGTTCGTTTGTCCGACCATCTTGAACTTTGATGTGTGCAGTGAAACTAGAAGTTATGGGGTTTGTTTGTTGACGTTCACGTTCGTATCGGGCTTATAGCATTTCACTCATGCGTTAAGAATGGCGAAAGTAGACGTACGCAGTGCGATTCGTCAATGTGATACGAAGTACAGTGCAATCGTTTATTTGATATGTGCAGTTTGGGCAAGCGAGAAGGAATCGCCGGCATAACGCAGGAATCCCTGGGTATACTCCCATAGAAATGACGGCGATGATACTAAGAGTCAAACACATTCCGACTCCTCCTCGAGGGCCAGCTCTCAAGTGCAGTTAACAAGTCCATCCCACTCTGCACTGTGGGATTTAACTACCGGGATCTATACGGGTGGAGAGAAGGGGGTACGCCGCAGTCTTCGTGATCCTCGTCGGAGGCTTTGCAGAGTGCGCGTTGAGAAGAGATCTGCATGCGGGGACACGCTCTGCTGGTGGTGCGGTTCGTTTTTTTCGGCGTTTCCCACGTGTGTACACACTGGCCTTCCACTTTACGCAGAGCCGTGCGACGGGTTTTTGTTATGCGATAAGGCATACTCGCGCTCGTTCACTCCGGATCGAGAAGCTTGCTTGGGCGGGATAGCGCACGTGGTTTATCCCTGGCTGAGCAGTTACGTGCAGTGTTTGTGTGTGGTGTGTGTGCTTTTGTGGAGGTAAAGTAATATTGACGATAATCATAATAACGATCACGACGGTGCAACGGAGACGTCGTTTGGTATTTAATGTTTGTTCGCGCCGCTGTGCTGTAAATGTTTCACGCGGTTTCTGTGCTTATCGTTAGTGCCAGCATTAGTCTGCCGCTATATGTCTTCGCTCATAATTATGTAGCCGTTCTTGAGCATTAAATTATCTAAATCTAATTTAAAGCTTATACGGTGCGGTGTTGGTGTGTCGGGCCGGTACTTGCCGGATGCATGCCGGAGTCGTTCTTGCATTGGTTGCACGACAACAGTGCGTTCATCCGAGGCATGGTGGTTAACGGAAACTGGGCCCTAATAACAGCTTCACCGGCTTTGCAAAAACGAGAAGAAAAAAAAAAGAAAAATAATAAACAGCCAGTTTCACACCGGGAACACCGTATACGGCCGTTATCATCATCGTTTCCAACGTCATTGTTTGAGCTACCTGAAGAAAGAGCACCATCATCACAATTGTTTCGAACATAATCGTCATGATTTAGATTTATGTATTTCTTTATTCCCGCCTTCCTCTGGTCGCGTGGTCTATGTGGCGACTGTTGCCGCTACTACTACTACTACTACTACTACTACTACTACTACTACTACTACTACTACTACTACTACTACTACTGCTACTACTACTACTACTACTACTACTACTACTACTACTACTACTACTACTACTACTACTACTACAAAGACGCGGACGACTACGGTAAAGCGGTCTCGCTGTGAAAAAATTTGACCGCCGCACAGAGTAAACGGATGCTACCCTGCCCATGCCGCTCTGTAGAAATGTTCTCATCGTGCGATCGTGTATATTTATGCGAGGCTGCGGTCTCTATAATGTGGCGATGCTGCCCGAGTATATGCCGTGTTTCGCCCGATCCCATGCGCACCCGCCCACCCTCTGTAAACCCCGTCGTCGTTTCGGCGCTGTTGTTGTATAGCTGGCTTGCCCGCGAGGCACGGCGTTGACGGCAGTACTTCCTCTGCGGAGACGCGGCCGTCGTTCCCTCTCCCCATCGTAGCCGGTCGTTTGGGTGCCGCTCGGATAACGACCCCGTCCGTGCTCCTCGCGAGTATGATGCTGCGTGAGTTGTAACGCACACAGGGCTCGCCTTGGCGCCAGCGCGGCGTTCCGCTGCGCTGGCCGCGCAAATCGCCGACGCTTTGTCATGGGTCCCCAGTCGGCGGCGCTCGAGACCGGCCGGCTCGGTCGCGCACTGTATAATACCACACACTATCGTACGCGCGGCATACTCTTGGGGAACCGTATCGCGAGGGTTTATTCCCGTGGATGCCATTTGTATTTTGTTGTTGTGATCGTTTGGAAAGCGTTTATAGTTGCGCTTCCTACCTCGCCAAAAGAACGGTGTTGTGCGTGTTTTCTGAGCGCCTTATTCCACCCGAACTCTCTTTTTTCATGCTGTTTTTTTGTTTCTTCGATTTCTTTGTCTAAGTAGTGCCCCCCCCCCCCCCCCCCTCTGCCTCCGTTCCCACTCCTCTTCATCTCTCTATCACTCTCTTTATTCACCTGGTTGCAGTCATTACCCGCCCCCCTTCTCCGGTGGCGCTGGTGTAATTCGTACTTCCTCGTTCGCTCGCATCTCGGCATTTCGCTCTCGTCGCAACCGATGCCAGAACCAGCCTCGACGTTTGAGGTTCTCATCGCTTGCGACGAGAGCGTCTTTGCTCGCACTAATGCTCGGGTTTTTCTTGCGTCGTTCTTACTGTGTAATTGGACGGCCAGCGCGGTTCGCAAAAATGTTTTGAAAAGAAAGAAAGAAAGAAAGAAAGAAAGAAAGAAAGAAAGAAAGAAAGAAAGAAAGAAAGAAAGAAAGAAAGAAGAAAACGTATGGGTAGGGGATGACGATAAACCAGGAGCATAAGCGAAAGATGGAGGTACTTTTTTCTTCTTTTCTTTTTCTCACTCTCTCTTTCTAGTGTCGTGCATCGCTTCTTTCTCGAGCGCAAGTACTTCTGTTTCTCTGGTTGAAGGAAAAGTAAAAAGAGTAAACGGAAACGAGCTTTTGTGGCCCTCGAAAATCGGTGCACCACTGAGCAAAGCAACTACCCCCCCCCCCCCTTTCTTTCTTTCTTTCTCTAGGGTTAAGGAAGAGTGCGTTGTCACGTGGAGACATTGAGCTTGCGCGGCAGGAGAAGCATTACGGCTTGGTGTACCCTTACATATCCTCTGTAGAGGGACTGCCCGCGCATTCCGGGCACGCGCGCGCACTTTGTCATCTTCCCTGGTGTAGTAACGACGAGGGAAAAAAAATGAGGAATAGCGACTGTGCGCAGTATTGTTATCCCTCTCGGCATTTTGCCAAACGTACGCGCGCACCAGGTTTGTAAAGCCCCGCGAAGAGAGTTATACATACACGCAGGCGCAGTTTGCGGAGTTTGGGGTTCCTGCGGCGCTGATCCCGAGGTTCTCGCGCCGCTGACGCTCGTGCGCGCGTTCCCTTTCGACTGCAGCGCCCCTCCCGCCGCCGCCGCCTCGGCGGTTGCGCATCATTACCGCCGCCAACGAGCTCCATTATATGCGCCGCGGCTACCGTCAGCTACCGGCGTCGTGAAGCGGTCTCCGGCTGACGTGGTCGGTTCTCGTTCGCGTGGCAGTCACGCTTGGGCTACTGGTATTGCCCTATGCTGCCGTACTCTTTCTTCTCTTTCACGCTATTGCACATTTGTTAAAGAGAACAGTGCTTCTCCGTCGGGAAGTTCTGACCCGGCGGGAGGCGAATTTAAGCGTTTGAGAGCCTCTTACGTGAGGTGTCATCTGGTAGAGCACAGTCAAAGTTTTTCATTCGCTGTACTACAGAGCACCTAACGCGCTAGTGCATTCTCGATGAGACGCTTGAATGTGGTGTCGTCGCGTGGGGGGACACAGGGGGCCAGGGAGGTCCTATGTTCCTTTGCAATAAAATTTTTTTCGACTCGACGCGACTCTCGATTAGAGTTTTCCGAACTTTAGGGGGTGGTTGTTTTTGCGCTGTTCTAGCGTGTGGTTCAGATGGAAAGCTGTTTGTGCAGAACCTTGCATTACAAAAGAAAGGCGTTGTTGCTGCTCAGGGAGGAGGAGGAGGAGGATAATCGAAGGGAAAGAGGTCGGTTAGTGTGCCTACCGGAAGGCTACTCTGCGCTGTTGACAGGTACATAGGGTACAGAAGGAACGTATATCTGAAAACAGGTCTCAAAACAAACACGCTGGACCAGATCCGCGCGCCATCTCCTGTGGTGCTCGTATCATCCGTCGAGCGAGGTTAGTGTAATTTATCGAGCACACTTATTGAGCCTGACTGTTTTTGCGCAATTTGGACGCAAATGATGGGTCTGTATCGATGCGGCTAATACTTTCTTTATAAGGGTCTCTCTCGTTCGCATGGGTGCTGATAGTGGCCACTACCGTAATGTCGCCATTGATTTGTCTGAATGATATGTGCATTAAAGTCGCATTAAAACTCAACCTTTTTTCTTTTTTGAGCATAGCTCCGTGGGCCGGGTAGCCGCCGTTGCCTGTAGGAGAAAGTGTTAGGTTGGTTGTGTCACTCTTGCCTCGTTGTCACAAACGAGCGCTAAAGAAAGTGCGTGCCTCCGAATTCTAGCGATGGTGAAAATACCAGGCGCCGCTCGGACGCGCTAGACGCCAGTGTAAAAGAAGAAAACAAGCATAAAACGACTTCTCGGGCGCGCTGTCCCTTTTCCTCGAAAAGGGTAAATGATGGGTATGTAGTCGATGCGGCTTATACTTTCTTTCCTTTTAGGCGTCTCTCTCGTTCGAATGGTTGCTGATTGTGGCCACTACCGCAATTGCGCCATTGACTTTTCGGAAAGATATGTGCTTTAAAGCAGCATTAAAACTGAATCTCTTTCTTGAGAGCATAGCTCCGTGGGCCGGGTAGCCGCCGCTACCTGTAGAAGGAAGTGTGAGGTTGGTTGTGTCAGTCTTGCCTCGTTGTCACAAACGAGCGCTCAACACTCTAAGCCAAAAATGGCCGAAATGGGAGCAACGGCTGTTTTTACTCCTTCAGACCGACTGTTACTCTCAGAAAAGACCAAGCGGAACAAGATGGCCGACTTGTTCGAGAATGGGGGAGCAACTGTATTCATCTTAAGTTCGTAAGGGAGCAACGGAAGGAGGAACCGCTGTAAATGCTCTCGTCCCGCAACGGTTACTCCCCGGCAGGACACCGCACACAAATATGCATGCCGCCCACATTGATATTCATGGGCCAGATTATTGTTTGTTCTGTGTGCCAAACTTCACCAAACCAAAACAGTGATTTATTTTAGCATCCGTAGATAATAAGATAGCAGCGCTGGCTGAACACAGAAGGCCTGAGAATACAGTACGGCAAATACCTAACACACGCAGCAGCAGAATGGAGAGTTGGCACGTCAAAGCGGACCGAACGCCGAAACACGTGCAAAACAACGATAAAAATAGCCTAGACACGCCGTTCGTCCGCGAAGTAAGGGCGTCAAAGTCGATCAAGCACCGAAACACGTGCATAAGGAGCCCACTACCCGCCCAGATATATCGGAGAAAAAAAAAAAAAAGCGAACCCAGACGCGCTTCTTATCAGCCATACACTTAGTAGCACGCTTCACCGTGTAGTTTGAGGGCAGAATGACAAATCTGCGCCATCTGCGCCCGCACGACAAGTGTGGCGCTAGCGTAGCAAACGATGTAAGTTACAAAGTAATTTTTATTCAGTGTTTATCTTGACTAGCACTAAATAAAAATTACACGCAACTTTTTATATTCATATATGAGTTTTAGTGTACCTCAGTTTTTTTTATAATTGTATTAGAAGAACACACTGAAATCATTGCGCTGACGCCTGTGCTGCCACTGCTCGACGTTTTTTTTTTTTCGGCGCAACTAGGTTCGCGTTCGCACTACTTACTCATAATCATATGGTCTGTGGTCGGCGAGCACATGGACGTGCGGGCTTGTGAGCTATGTTTTGATCGTGTGTGTGTGTCGCAGATTTGCGTTTCTACTTATTCGTGATGAAGGTTAGTGTATATTTATCTTTATGGAGCGCGAAGTAGTTGTGGATTTTGCTGCTGGGTGGAACAAACACATCGTAAACACGTCTTCAGCTATCTGCAAGCCTGTTCGCTCGTCGGACAAAGGACTGTGCATGCATCAGCCTGCAGGTGAGTGGCATTTCCAGCAACATTTAATGCTCTTACAATACATTGTTGAGTGGTTGCGCTATCAAAAGAGAAATGATTTGCTCTTTCTTATTTACCGTATCGATTGCTAGCCGTATCGGACTAAATTACCTCTATTATTACCACCTGCATATCCTCTTGCTTCCCCTGTCACCACTGCAGTGCCAGTGTACTTTTGCAGTTAAAAGTTCATCTCCGCAACACTACCTCGCTTGAAAAAACCTTGGGGCGGGCTTGTAGCTGCCTTCATACTGGCACTTTTCCACCATTGGCTTTATGTAACGTTAACGGCTGGGTGTTGGGGCCTTAGGCCGCAGTTTTTAGAGCTGTAAAGTGTATGTAAATCAGTAAGTGAACAAATCATTGTCGCATCACTTCACTGGCATAGCCAGGCGGTTGCGCACAGAATTTTTTTAGGCCGGGCGTAGGGAACCCAAATTGACGACCATATTCGCTTGCCCGGCCTATTCAGATAAGCGGACCCCCCCCCCCCCCACCCCCCACCCCGCACGCCTAAAAAAAAAAAAAATCTGCCCACATCACTGCGTCACTTGCTTCACCTCTGCGCTGAACGTACTATTTTATAAGCGCACGAGCAAGCGAGCAGTTTACATATTGACAGAACAATTGGAGGAGGAATGACCCAAATCTTTCAGATTTCTTTAGAGATGCAAAACCTTAGCAAAACTGAATATTGTAAAAGACAATCATAAATGCTGTATGTTCTCGTTAGCGTTGTCAATATACCTTATCATGAAATCTTTATGCGCTGTGAAAACTTGGCATGCCGTTGAAGTCACATATGGACGTTAATACCAATCGACGAAAATTTCGACAACCTCAATAACACCGTTTGGGATTTGCCGCATGCACATAATTAGGCTGATTCCCACTTGCCTGTTCTTAACCTTACTTCACTGCTACCAAATGAAACAATATTTGATGCATGTCTTTTACTACTTTTTTTCAGGGATATGACACAAATTTGGTTATACTGCAGATAAAGATGCTCCCAACGATGCTAAAGTACAGAAAGCAAGTGAATTTTGGTAAGTGCAGACTTTTTGTACTACGTATATGAAAGCATCACTTTTTAGGGGCCAACTGTGCATGTGTTGGCCAGAGAATAGTTCATCATGCCACATGGTTACACTGGCACTGACAATTTGACATGGCTCGGCTGGCCCGTGTGTGTGCTCACACTGTTACCGTTAAGATAAAATGTTTATGTTTTCATTGCAGGGATTGCTGTTTGTACTAAAAAGCCAACTGCCAAGATTTGTTTACGCTGGTACTCCTAAAAGTATGCTTTCCCTATGTACATGGATTTTGGCTTGCACAAAGCATAACACTTGGGCCTAGATTCACAAAGCTGTCCATGCGCAGGCCTTCATAACAGCGTTTCTTGACTTGCCTTTACCCTGTTTTCTGCAGATGTTTCGTGGGTTTAAAAGTGCCACAGCATGTTGACCTCCCCCACTCTGAAATATTCGCGTTCAAAGTTCCGCAAGAGTGGGCTTAACTTTCTTGTGCACCTCTTTGCTAGTCCAAGATACTGAAGTGTTATGCTCTTACTAGAGGTGGCAGTGTTTCTAATGTTTGTATTTCCATCACATTGACAAAGTATGCGATCTTGGCTTGACTGGTAGCACATCCTCAACAAATGTCTTTGTGGCACATGTAGAAGGCAGTACAAAATAAATAGGCAGAC
This sequence comes from Rhipicephalus microplus, assembly GCF_043290135.1. Taxonomy (NCBI): domain Eukaryota; kingdom Metazoa; phylum Arthropoda; class Arachnida; order Ixodida; family Ixodidae; genus Rhipicephalus; species Rhipicephalus microplus. The sequence goes on along the minus strand of NC_134704.1, from coordinate 36,775,435 downwards.
ATTCACACCGGGAGCTAACTTCTAATAATGCTTTTTTTTGGAAACCACGGTGTGCTTATTCCAATTTGTCTAACAAGAAGTAACCTGTTTGGCTGTGAACCAACAAGACGTTGAACTAATAAAAGCATCACATCTTGCTGCTCTCAAATATATATGTATTGGCAAGCTATCTGTGACACTGTCAAACAAAGAATCTCAGAATATCTGTGCATGCCTTTAGATATATTGCTTCCTCGACAACCGAGTGAACAAATGCACCCTAGTTTACTAAATTTAAAGCATTTTTTCGAAGTAGCCCGGTCTACATTTTTTGTCTATAGTTTTGTACAGCCGTTTGCGTCAGGTACAAAGAAATATACTGAAGATTATCATGTAGCCTCTGCAAATGGTTGCTTTCAAGCAGGCTTTGCATGCTTGGCTTGTGCCTACAGGTATTGCACAATTCAAGACGCAGCAGCGTATGATAGAACAGTAGAATCGAGAGCAACTATGTGCACGAGCTAAATAAGTATTTTAACATGAGCGGACAGTACGTGTTATTTGCCACACACATGACCTCACTTAGAAGGCCCATTGGTGAATGGGCTCATAGAAATGTCACTCAGCTGTGTATAGGAAACAAGTTAGCTGAACCTAAGGGTATCTTTAACTGCTACAAATATGCCTTGTTGAGGTGCTGCACATTTTCTTCCAGAATATTGCTGTCTGAGACATCATGTGAAGAGCGTCTACCACATCAGCATTTATATGGCTTGCCAAGTAACGTTTGGCCAAACCTTCCTTTTTTCACATTTCGTTTTGCAGTAGACATCCTAGAATGTAAGCGCTGCTGCAGTGTGTGTGACTCATTGTTATGAATTGATTCTGGCATGTTTAACCTCACACTTCTATTTTTTTTCTTACAGCAATGAGATGCTTCACATATGCCTGCGGTGACGTTCCGCTGCGCTAGCCTGATGGAAACACCAGCTGCGAAACTTGAGTTCTTCAGAATTGGAGAAGTTGCCCTTCTCTCACCAATGATGACACAGACTGCCCTATGCTAGAAATTCAAGATTGTTTTTCCACGGATGACGCAGAAAACCTTTGATGTATTATGGTGTTTGTTTAGTGCTGGCTGTGGTGTGGCGAAGTCTACTTTTACGTGTGGTCACACGTCGCCTCATAAAAAGAACAATAAAGCATTTATTTTCCTTTCAATATTGTCCACTTTTTGTGTTAGAAGCACCCAAGCAGTGCTCTTCCAAGGAGCTCTCGCCATGTGTTAAGCGTGTGACAAGCATACTCGAGATAAATACTCATTTCCCCAAGGAGTAACTGGAAGCATGTGCAGTTGGTTTTCAGAGAGTAGCTGCGAACACGTGGGAGGAACGGTAAAGAGTAACTGTTGCTCTTAGAAGAGCAACTGGTGGGAGTAATGGTTGGTCGGCAGGGAGCAACTGGTGGGAGTAACTGTTGGTCTGCAGGGAGGAACTGGAGGGAGTAACTGTTCATCCACCGAAGGAGGAACTGAAAGGAGAGCAACGGTTCCTCCCTCTGCAGTTACTCCTTTTAGGAGAGTAATGGGAGTGGCAATGCAATTGCTCCCTGAAAGGAGCAACCCCTATACCCCTGTTGCTCCGTTTTGGCTTAGAGTGAAGAAAGTGTGTGCCTCCGAATTCTAGTGGCGGTGACAATACCAGGCGCCGCTCGGACGCGCTAGACGCCAGCGTAAAAGAAGAAAACAAGCATCAAAGGACTTCTCGGGCGCGCCGTCCCTCTTCCTCGAACAAGAAGACGAAAGAATAGATGCCATCATTCGTAAGGCTACTAAACGAGCTCTGGATCTCCCGGTGGCCACTTCCAACGCCAAACTGAGGGCGTTAGGTGTGCTCAACTCCTACCAGGAGTTGCGGGAGGCCCACCTTATGAATCAATATACGCGGCTCGTGCAGACGGCTCCCGGGCGCCGCCTGCGGAACCGCTTACATATACAGCACACTTGCACTGCAGAGGAGGCGGAGCGTATTCCGGAACTGTGGCGGCATATGCTCTCGGTCGCTCCACTCCCCAGTAACATGGATAAGCTCACGCACGAAAGCAGAAGACAGCCGCGGGCTCGGACGCTTGAGAGGCGACACGGCTCCCGACCTGGTGTATTCTACGTAGATATAGCAGGGCCTTCGCCCACGGGATTTTACACGGCCTCTGTAGTTCACCGGGAAAAGCATGTCAATGGGCTCTCGTTCTGAGCACAAAATCCAGAGCGCGCTGAGGAAGTCGCGATAGCGCTTGCTGCTGCGGACCCCAACTCGAAAGTTATCATCACGGACTCCCGGAAAGCATGTGCTCATTACTTGGTAGGAGAGATATCCCCCCTAGCAAGCCAAATTCTAAAACGGGCTCTCGTTGATCCAGCCCCGAAACGCATCGTATGGGCTCCTGGCCATCATGGCTTACGAGGTAATGAGGCCGCTGACGCGGCCGCCCGAGCGCTTACCCACCGGGCTCCTCACCCTGGCTCTTATGACTCGGAGGCCAATACACCGCTGCTGCGGTTCAAAGAAATTCTGACCTATTATCGCGACACTCACCGCCTTTACCCGGCTCCTGCAAAGGGGCTGAGCAAGGCGGAAGAGCGAACTCTAAGGCGCCTGCAGACAGGTACTCTACTCTGTCTTGCAATCCTAAAGCATTTCGATGCGAACACAGATGGGCAGTGCCCACACTGTGGGGAGACGTGTGATATCTTCCACATGGTGTGGGCATGTCCGAAAAATCCCCACCTACCCCCTTCCCCTACCCCTTCCCGAGAGGCATGGGAGACTGCCCTCCTCAACTGCTCATCACTAGAGTCTCAACGGACTCTGGTGAGACGGGCGCGAGTAGGGGCCTCGTCATGCGGTGTCCCGGACTAAGGACGCCGACCATGTAGCAGGGTCATGCTTTGGCCCCGTACCTCTCTCTTTTATAATAAATGTTTTTCATCATCATCATCTTCCTCGAAAAGGGTCATCGTTACGCTGACCAACCTCCTCGCACCTATCGCGGCACGACCTCCAGAATCATCGAGGAGCATGGAGGAAGGAAAGGAACTCGAACGCAAAAACTTCGAGAAGGAAAGCATGAGTCACTCCATAGTTGCGTCACCTGTCGTGGAGTCTCGGCCCTTCACCAGCTTTGACTGTGCAGCGTGCCGACGAAGCTTCCAGAACCCAGGGCGAGCGTATATAAGGGAACAGCGGATGGTGGTGATCAGGAGATGGAAAATGTTTTGCGCCAGATTGGGTAGAACAAAAGATGAAGAGAGTTTTTCCGCCGTTGGGTGAAGACTCACGTCTTCAGTGAAGATGTTTTCCACCTACGGGCGAATGCTTGCCCTTCAAGCAGGAGTGTGTGTTAACCGCCAATGGGCGAAACCGTGTTCTTCAGTCGCAGCGCGTGAGAGGCCGACATGCTACAGGCGAAAAAGTTTTCTTATCGGAGTGCATGCGTTTTTTTTTTGTTTTTTTTTGTCATTGAGCGAGCATCGCTGCGCGCTGACCCTCGACTGCAGGTAGCTGGCTTGTAGGAAGCCGCGCTTTTCGGAAGACACCCCCTCCCCCCCTCCCTCGACGTCAGACCTTACAGCCGCCTTTCTTGTATACATAGGTAGAGACTGTTCAGAGTGTACTCCTTTGTAGTATATTGATGGATGGATCTCTCGCAGAGGGGAGGGGCATGTTACATGTAAAAAAATGGGAAACAACACTTGATAAATATATACAAGAACAAAATTTCAATAATTGGCAGAATAATACAGAACTATGTTATATAACAAACTACGTCAACAAAGACAACGTAGAAGTAGCGATAATGCTGGTAGTACATGTTCAAGCACTAAGCAAAGAACAACAAACAATCCCAAAAACAACAAGAAAAAAACAAAAAGGACATGACTCACAAACACACACATTATATATACACATATACATACACATACATATATAACACAAAGCAGAAATCAAGTAGCGTCAAACATACGGGGCGCGGCGCTGGAGACCCACTTGCGAGGCGATGGGTAAACACACCGAGCTAGAAGTGATCGACATCGCTTATACTTTCCGCTCTTGAGATATTGTCTGTGTAATTGGCCCTGTTTTCAAGCCTGATCAGCAAACGGAGTGTAGCATTCACTAGTGGCCTTGTCGGGGCTGACGCGTGCAGTGCCTCGTTTGAAGTGAAGTGGTGATGGTGGCCATCTGTCTCTCAATAGAGCGTATACTTGCGTCGCATCCGGCGCTATTTTGTCTGTTCGCCCCTTCTCTTTCTCAGTATGCGTTTGCTGAAACGAGGCGCAGCGCAGTTCTGTGACGGTGAAGCTCTGGTGTCGATCCAGGTGTCGCATGGCTGGCACCTTATATACCTCCCAGTAGACGCCCATAGAAACGAAATTCTGGCAAACTTGGGTGCCTCAGTTCTCTTTATTTCAACAGAATCGAAAGTTGGGCTAGTTGGATATGCATGGTATAACTGTCAGTTCAAGCGCACGAATAAACAGAAAGGAAGAGAGGACAAGCGCTTTCTCGCAACTAAACTGTTTATTAGAAAGGGCAGAATATATATACAGGCAATTGAAAAAACACGACGCATGCGTGTGCAGGCAGAAAAGTACATCCGCGGCACATCGAGAACGCATGGTAAAAGAAGACAGATTATCTCGGAACGTAATCTAGAAAAACAAACTCTTTATCGTGCAGCAAAACCTCTTGTCCTCTCTTCCTGTCTGTTTTCGCGCGCTTTAACTGATAGTTATACCATCTCTTTATTTCACTCACTCGCATGCCCCCTTTTCATAGTTGTGAATTTCCGACGAAAGTCGTGCCCGTTCAGAAAGCTGAACCGGTCAATTTACGGCGCCTGTAGTACGTTCCGTTTGCTTTTAAATTTGTGCGGGCGAAGTCCACGCGGGCGCGCACTTGCCCGGCCGGTGCCAGTGAAGTTGACGCCCGCGGCGGAAGCGAGTGCTTCCGAGAGTGGCCGCGCGATTTGTGCGCGTCTGGCCGCGACGTCGAGTGTGCCGCAAACAACGCGCCGAAGGAGCGGACCTATGGTTCCCTGGGCTCTTGACGGCCCCGGGCTGCGATCATACGCCGCGCGTTGCTGCAGATTTCGTTCGAACCTCTCCTCACATATAGCGCGTCGTACCATTTTCTCGCTAATTTAGTGACACATTTTTTTTTTTTAGTCAGTTGAATTCGCCCCTTGTCCCCGACCTAGCTAGACCCGCCCTGTTTTTTTTTTTTTTTGCTGTTCCATCTTCTACGATAATTCAGAGCCGGGTAATTTTCTGGTAATCTGTGTTCTTTGGGGGCTATAGAGTTTGCAACAAAATTATTCTGAGGCTGTTCTCTCTACAATGCGCAGCGAAAATCATGCTGCGATAGCTCGCATAGATCGCAGATCGATGACGGCGGACACCATTCTGAAATGTCGTGCAGGGAGGTCATCGCGAGTGAAGGTGGCGAAAGCCACCTTCACTCTTCACTTCTGCTTCACATCTGCTTCACTTCAGTTCTCTTCACTTCTGCTTACCTTCACTTCTGCTTCACCTTCACTCTTCACTTCTGCTTCACTCTTCACTGCTGCTTTTTGAAGGCAGCGGACTTGCATGCTCTCCTCTCTGTCCCCCTCTCCACCTTTCCTTACCTTCAACTCCCTCATCCCTGTCCCCAGTGTAGGCTAGCATAGCAGTCGTTGTAGACTGGTTAACATCCCTGTCTTTTCTTTCCCTCATGTTCCATTCCTTTCCAATAATTCCAAGGGTAACTAAAGTGCTGCGCTCGTTCAGTCACTGCGGGAATGGTGGGTCATACATTCATTTGCCTAACCTTGTGCTTGCGTCTTTGAACCAGTTTGTGACTTTTGTAATATGGTGGTTGTAGCGTTTGTTCTGAATCAAAGAGCGGCTCGCGAACCTCTTCAACGGAATTGAATTGTTGAGCCCGGAGGCGTGTCAAGGTCGTGAAGCGGGGAGTTCTCAACGTTTGCTCAACGTCGTCTCGTGATAAAATGTCCGCGGGTCACGAGGAACCACGCGGAGCCAGAAAAAAAAAAAAGAGGCCTAGGGCGTGACCACACTCAAGCGCTGCAGCGCGTCGGCGCGTGGCGTGTAGCCGCGGCGCCGCGCCCTTTCTCTGTGGAGGGTGAGGGCGCGCCCTCTCTCTCCGTAAACAGAGAGTGCGGCGCCGAGTCTTACAAGTCGCGCGCCGACGTGTCGTCAGACCTTTAAATACATTCGTGGGCTGCCCGCCATTTCCATGCTGCTGAATTAAGCGTCTTGCGTTGCAGCTCCCGTAGACACTATAGCGCCGGGCTTGTCTCTGTATATCGTATTATTATGATTCACGAAACTCTACGCATCGAACATTTGCCGTAAGATCGCTTCGCTCGAGCAATCCTTACAAGGTGCGACACAGCGCGCATCGTCGGGCTTTCTCTTTCCGTTTGTTCATCCTCTTCCGCATCTCCTGACGCAACTGTCGACGAAGATGTGCCGCGTCCTACGCGAGAAGAGGGGAAAAAAAGAAGTTGGATCCGTGACCAGCCAGCGCACGCGTTAAAGGTCACCACTGCTTTAGAATATAACACACACTAAGTGTTTGTTAGTATAATGATCATCATGCTATGCGCGTGCGATAGTATCGCATGAAAGCGTGAAGCGTGTGCGTCATAAATACACTATCTGTTGGTCGTGCACGGTCAACCGTAAACTTGCGCCTTGATGACGTCATGCGCGCTACCCCACTCTGTGCGATTAAAAAACCTCGAGGACATCTGGCACGCAATAAGGTGACAGACCTCCGAATAATTAGTGATGCTAGTCGGAGATGAAAATGGTTGGGCTCGTTTTTACTTGTTTAAACGTACGAGTGATTCTTTCCATTCCTTTGTTCCTTCTTTTGGATTCCACTTCCAAGGCATAGTTAGTCACAATTTATTGGTCACACTTTGGTTCACGCCACATTTCACTTCACTACGTCCTGAGGGAGAGGGCCCTGTACTATATCACCTTTTTTTCTTTTTAAATATTTGGGCAGTTGACCCCGCATGTCAGAGACTCATGAAATGATTTGGCGTCTGCCTCATAACTCGCCGCGCAACTCAAGACACGAGGTTCGCTTCGGTGCTCTCCCGTAAGTCCACTGTTCACGATGCAGCCCCGCATCTCGAAAGGCGCGTGTGGTTTGATGGATGGAGCCGGGAACCTTGGAGGCCTATCTAGTCGACGCGGGAAGGAGATGATGTGCGGTGCCTCCGAGACGGTGACAAGTTCGTTCGTCGGCGCGTGCCGAGTCTCGTGAGACGCGTCGTAGGGAAATAAAACTCACAGACAGCGGAGATTGGAAGTTACGGCGGTGGCTTTTCCGTTCTCGATTCGAGCCCGCGCGTTTCTTTCTCTCTCTCTCTCTTTTTTCTTTTGATGAATGCCCGGCGTCGCCGCTGGGCTTATACCTGGACGCCGCGTATCTCGCGCCTTACTTTCGTTCTCTTTCCGCGCGAGGAGGTACCAGGCGAGACGAAGAGTCAGCATCCTTCGATCCCCTCCCTCCTTGCTCCGCATCCTCCCGTCGCCCCCCCCCCCCTTTTCTGTGCTGCAGTTAGGAAGTGGCTGTTGCCTTCGTCGTCTTCTCCCGATGAAGTATGCGTTCAGAGCCTGGTTCTGAGCCCCGGGGAAGGAGGTGCGATGGAGTGCGCGTCCCGGATAGCGCTGCGGCCCCGTGCGATGTTGGTAGGAAGAAGGAACACGCGCGGCCGTTTTTCTTCGTTTGCGCCCGAAGTCGCCGCCGCGCCGCGCCTTGTTCCGCATCGTCTCTCGTCTCGTGTCACTTTCACTCGTTTGTACGCGTCACGCGTTTCGCTGGTCCAGCGAGATGAAATAAATATGCAAGCATGAACGCAAGAAAGCAAGCAATGCACGAATGAATACAAAATGCAAATAAAAAAAATGCTTACGCGTGTTTTCCCGTGCATTCAGGGTGTGTGTGGGGCTTCAGGATTGATCTCTACTCGACGCGCTTTATATACATTTGTAACTCATCTGTCGCTTGCGCCGTGTGTATTATACATGTACGAGCACGAGACCAAACCGTGAGGCCATCTTCGTGGTGGCGCCTGTTTCGCACTCTTCGCTGCTCGAGGCACCTATACGTACGTCCCATTTACGTGCGTGTGTGTATATATATATATATATATATATATATATATATATATATATATATAAGGATGTGTATATATACGCATATCCATTCGCATGACGAGGCTCGGGCCCTGCTTTTTTGCGTGTATACGTTTGACGCTCGCTCGCGCGCGGCCGCTGCGCCGCGTCTCGCGTGCGCAAATATACGCCAAGCCGTGCGTGCCTCGAGAGCGGAGGACGTTACGGGCGCGCCTCGGCGACGTTGAAGAATGCCTCGCATATGCAGTATACACACACGTGCCGGGAACGATAAGAGAACGCGTGTGTTGTGTACAGCACCGTTATGAGAAACGAAGAAAATTCGCTGGCCGCATGCGCACGAGCGCCTTCGCTTTACCGCTGTTGCTGGATGCGGGTTGAACTCGCCGGAACGGGTTTTGAAGTATATAAGGGCAAAGAAGAAGGAAATCGCGCGCTCGTGTATGTGCGTCTATAGAGCCCTTGGAAACTGATTCTACCGCGAAAACAATGCTTAGATGCGTGTTTCGTGTATGTTGACCATTTTGCCCTCCCAGGTGTGTGTGTGTGTGTGTGTGTGTGTGTGTGTGTGTGTGTGTGTGTGTGTGTGTGTGTTCGCGTTTTCTCCCCTGTTCCGTATACCTCGCCTATTCTTGGAGGTTCGAGACAAATGTCGGCGATATCGGTTCGCGGGCGAGACATTTGTTTTCCGGAAACGCCGAGGAACTCGCTCGCTGTTCGGATGCGTGCGTTACACGTGGCCTGCCAAGCTTTTTTTCGCGGAGCACATCGCTTCGCGGCAGCCAAATCGCCCCCGCTTCCTTCTTTGCCGAGCAAATCGGGCTTTGCAGAGGGAAGGAAGCCCGACTGCCTGCGCAAGCGGGATGGTGCAGAGCGGGCAAGCGCGTTTTTATACACGTCGAGAGCGCGCGGCGCTTCAGCGTTTTGTTCGTCGCGCTTGTGCCCCAAAGCCCCGTGTGAAAGCGGCCAACTGCGCCGCCGCTGCAGGGCGCGCTCGGGTCCCTTCCTCTTTTGTTCTTCGCGCGTCGTGTGTGCACCGAGCGCATCCGTCTCAGATTTGCCGATGCCTATAAGCGTTTCTTTGCCTGGCGCACGCGTCTTTTTTTTTTTTTTTGCCATGTCTCGCCACGAAGTGTTTCGTTTGAACTGTTCGACGTTGCGAGGCGCGCTCGCGGGTTAAAATGCGTTCTTATAGGAATCACGCTCTTGTTTGCGGCCTCGTTTGTGTGTGTAGAATGTGCAGAAACCGTTTGAGATGCGGGCGGTGGGCCTGTAGCTTCGATCCAATTCGAACTCATCCGCCGCCGCTGTATGTGCATGCGTGCGCGAACGCTCGTCGTGATTGTTCGAAATCCTTCAGGCGCGTTTGCGGTCACTGACCAGCTGTTTGATTCTCCCGTGTTTGCCATATGCGTTAGCGTGAATGAATGTGAGCACGTTTCGCTGCATACTATATACGGTTGTAGAACATGCTGGCTCATCTCGGAAATCTATCGATTTTTTCCCCTCCATCTTTGAATTCAGTGGTCAGCATACGTATAGATTTCTGGGACTCTACAGGGGAGTGGGCAGGCGGCATGGAGAAGCGGTTGAATTATTATTATTATTATTTGCAATACTGTCGACTCCAATGTTGGGGTCATTACAGAGGCCACATTGCAGGTAGTATACATTCATGAAGAACAAACAATAACATTCCAACTGACATACGTGATTCCTAACAAGATACAAGGAATAATGAATTATCCGCATAATTAAAAACAGGAAGATAATCGCACCAAAATATGTTATACAAGGTTATAAGAATATGTAGATATGTAGCGCATCTTTATTATCGGCACAACTATCATCACCAGCAAGCGCATCTTGCAAACCATTCCACATTTTATTTGCGCGAGGAAAAAAAAAGAGAATGAAACGAGAAACATCAATTTGAAACGCACCACATTTTTCGGTTCACATGATATCAGAGAGCAGGACAAATGACGGTGACCGAATCAACAATATGCGCAGTTTTCTAGCAGGAAACTCAGGAAACTGCTGACTTGCGCATACCAAGCCAGGTATTTGAGCGATGGATTGAAAAAAAAAAACGGATACGAAAACATAAGCCTCACCCAGTACCATCTGGCCTGCTACAGTGCGCCGTGCAAAAAAGAAAAAGAAAAGAGGAAAATAGCAAAGGTATGTGAAGCATTGAAGCACTACTGTAGATTACGCATGGTTTCTAACACTGCGGTGAATGTGGATAGTGTGTCGGCATTAGTAGCATTTGCATTCAGTTTATTCCATTCGCATATTGTTAGTGCGAAAAACGATTTTCCAAAGACGTCACTGAGATCGCATTGGTGTTCTCTGGATGTCCCTGGTTCGATCGCTGGTCTCAGTGCCAGAATGAGGTGTAGAAAACGCGAAGGAGAGACCCGGACATCTGGCCATATCGAATGCGTTCGAGCAACTCAGCGAGCCCGCGCCCGTTACTGTTGCCCTTGCCCGCGCCACATCGTCCTCCTTTATCTTCAACAGGTATGCCATGCCTTCTTGTGACATGGGGACATAACGCTTAACTTTAGTATCTGTTCTTCATGCATGTGTGTGTGTGTCTTTGTGTTTAGAGAGAGAGGGGGTAAAGGAAGCAAAGGTGTCCAGTATGCTACCCTATATATATAGTTATGGCGGGGGTTGAAATATTAGGTAAGGCGGTGGATGGGGGAGAAGGACTGGCGCTTCATGAAAATCAGCCTCTATGACATTGTGAAACTGGAAAGCGCACGAAGACGGGAACAAGAGGACGACACACAAGAGTGGTCCGTGCGCTTATAAGTTTCGTAATGTCGACTTGCTCTGACCGAGGCTCTGGCCTGTATAAGTCAACTTTCAATCCGCATTGAGCAATATAATAAGAGTGATGCAGTATCTTGCACTGGTGTGTTGTCCGTTAAAATAGTGTTTGGTGCCCTGGATGACCTTAGAGGACGACGCCCAATGTTCCCGACTAAGAGGAAGAATTGCGAATTGAGTTAGTTGCTAATTCATGACTCGTGACTATAGGGCTCAATATGTTCCCCTATGACGAGCTATGGCAGTAAGTACAGTACCTAGATCTAGCCGTGACTCTTTGCGAGTCAGATAAAGATGCGTGCTGCATAATGTTTGTCGTTGTTTTCAGTACTTCGTCTGCCGCCTTTTGCTTAGCTCTCTATATATATACACTCTTTAAAAAAAAAAGGTAGCAGAACTTGCTAGCTTTGGAGTAGTAACGGTTTGTCACATGTGTTACAACCAAGGTAGCAACTGCAGTTAGTAACGACAAGGGTGGTAATAGTTACTAAATTAGTCGTTACTAACAACATTTAGTAGTTGTTACTACCCAAGCCGTTATTAACCATAGGTAGTAACTTATAAAGGTAGTAACTATATGTAGTAACTTCAAAAATAGTATAAACTGGTGCTACCGTGCTTATTTCGCCACATTATTTGTTCATTGTTAATGGCGGTCAAGTTAAGGTCTCAATGCTGCACAACTTCAAAGAGCGTTGCGTAGTGTGTCATGAACGCGAAGAATACATAGACGTAACAATTAGGTTCACTACGCTACAGTACTAGAAACCGACCTCTGGGACATTTATAGGCCCTATTTTGAAGATTAATGTATTGTACAGGTGAGCACCTGTGTTTCGCGATGAATTTATAAAAAAATGCGTTACTAGAACACTGTACTATACTACATGATTACGTGCGTTTAGGTACGTAGCACAAGACTTTTAATCAGCCTCGTTTATTTATGATATGTACATATATTCATTATAAAAATGTTCACTTCCCTTTCGTTTCTTAGCCGGTCTTGCTTCGAATATCTCTTTTTTTTTTCGCGTATTATATGTTCACTTGAGTCCTTAAACATTTGTGCCGGAAATTGCACCTTCCGTAGAGACAAGCTTCCACTGCTTTATTTTTTTTTCTTTACAATCTGTGTTCTGTGGCAATATGGAGTGGTTTTTTGATCAAGTTTCAATTGGGGAGTCATGTTTTCTCATAGATATGTCGTTCACGCGTCCGGCTGCAGGTTCTTACTTCAGAGGACTAATAAATAAATAAACAAATACTAGAATAATTGCGTACAGTGCATGCACTATTCATACACGGAGTGTGCGACTCGGAAATGTGGGGTTCAAGAACGCTCCTGGGGACCTTCGTCTGTCGATTAAGCACTGCCGGAGGGCTTGCGGGTTATTATGCGTAATTACACTCTTTGCGGAAATGTGGCGCCGTTGTCTTTAATAGCTCCTTTTGTCGCCCCACTAATGGTCGATGTGCTGTCCTTTTGTCGAAGGGCTTATCATTTATGTACGCTCCCCCACAACTGCAGGAAACGGTCATACGTATATCGTCGAAGCGACCGTTACGTCGTGTTTTTTGTTGATCGATTTTTTTTTAAATTTCAACTATACGATGCGTAGTCAAGTGTGGTGGTGCAACTCGCTCGCATGGCAACACCCGGATCATCGGCGGCATCGATTGAAGAAGAAAAGTAGCGCTTCGTGCGAGACGAATGTTCGATGCCGGTTTCCGTGATGTCGCAACGCCCGTTATCGGTCGATGTGCTTAGACGCGACCAACGTCGTACTAATTGTCGTCGGCGTCCTTCCGTCTTGCTCTGTCGAGCGTGGCCAATCGGACACTCGCTGTATCTCCGGTGTCTGTATGTAGAGAGCATCGCGATATGGAACGGGTCGGGTTGACCGACAATCGTAATGGCCGCCGTTCACTCTATGGGGGGGCCTGTCGCGTTCTATGTGCCGAGTCGACTAGTGCATAATAAATTCGTTTTTGGAACAGGTGTACTAGGGAAATTTGAACGTATCTATAGTCGCGGCAAACGTGAAGTACAGCGCTCGAGTAATTGATGAGCATATACCGTACGTATATTTATGTGTTTAGGTAGGGCATTACGTTATTGCATTACGTTATTAGTTGCATTACGTTATTTATGTCGGGTTTTATGGTGCAAAAGCAACAATGGCTATGATGCAACAGTCGCATTAAGGTAAATGTTGCTCTGCTTTCTTATGTTTCCCAGTTTTTGTCTATACTTTTCTCATTTTTAAAGTGTCTCTCTCTCTCTTTTTTTTTCTAATGAGCGAATATTCGTATGAAATTTCATTGGTCTCTATCTACCCTTAGGTATACTTCCACTCGAATTCGTACGTTGCCGTGTCTTCTTTTCGCCTGTGTCAGCCCAGTTCAGCGTACACGACGCTAATAGGGGCACTTTCATTCCGCAAAGTTGTACAAGCCTTCTTCGAGTCGTACAAGCATCTTCGTCAATCGGCGTCGCAGTACGAAGGCCCTTCTCAGCGACCTCCAATTACGCCTCACCCGATCTTGCGCCCGCAATTTTTCTATATTCCATCACGCCGGATCGTTCTCACCGCCGTCGATCGACTGTGCCACTTTTGTTCTGGCATTCAACACGTGAAGTTTTAATCGCATGTTTCATGACTTCACTATATGCAATACGTAGCGTGTCCAACTAATTCTGTCTTTTTTAATTTTATTGCTTTCTATAATTTACTTTTATTTCCACGTATACAAGCTTACTCCTTTTAGCTAAGAAAAAGAACTGCTAAATATTAGGGTGGCAACTCTCGCAGGGTCGCCAGTGCATTTTCGCTTAAATGGCTCGAAGGTGAAAGCTGTATCCTTCCCTCTCCCTTTTCTGCTCCAGTGGGTCTAGATTTTCCGTCAGATATGATTTCTGTCGTCCTTACCGTTCAGTCATGGTAGTTAGTGCACGCCGTTGTTGCGGCCGGCAGAAGCGCCCCGCTCAGATGTCCCCGAATCCTGGGAATTATAAGGGTCTAAATATTGCTTCTCTCTCAAGTCTTTGAGCTGCTATGCCCTGTCATTAATCTTGAGAAAACAGAAGCAAATAAATAATGCGGCCGTATACGTCAGCTTTTGCGGCACGTTCTTGTGGCACATTTTTTGCGCACTTCGCTTTCAGTGCATGCATGGCCCCGCATTTCTCGAAACGCATGCGCAGTGTGGGCGTCTGTCATTGCTGTCACCGGAGAAGCTGTATAGCTGTGTGCGCGCATACGAAACTGGCCTCAAGCCCCGCGGCAGTTCCTGCGTAATGTTCCAGTTGCACGGGGCTTTTCATTCAACTCGGCAGATATTTTCCGCGACCTTTGCACTTTCGAATGCGCCCATTACCTCGTTGTGCCACCCCCCCCCCCCCTTTTTTTTGCTCCGAGGTGCGTGTTTTAAAAGAGGCCAAGGACTCTCTTGAATGGCCCTGCGCTGTTTGCGGTGCGGGTTGCATTTCCCGTTCGAGCAGTTAAAGAGCAACAACGGCGCGGCATAAAACGAAACTAAAAGAACTCCCCAACCCCCTCCCGTTTGCCTTTCTGTGCGTTTCGCTGACCGTTGACCGTTCTTCGGGTTGCATTTGAGTGCACGCAGCGTCGCCCCGTCATACCCTCCCTACTTTCCCTTTTTTTTCATTAAACGATGAATGGGTGTTAAATAGATGTGACATTCTTGTTTTTTTCTCTCTTTTTTTTGCGTTTCCGAAATGTACACTATTCGCAGTAGCTGTTGTTGATGGCTCTGACCTGCGCCCACTATGTAGTATAAACAGCACTCCGTGTTTCGTGCGCTCTTTTTATAGCCATGCATGGAGAATGGGACCACGCCTACGTCTGAAGCATTGCGCTACTCAACAGCGGTCTTTTAGGGGCGAAGCTCCTTAGGGTGTGGGTCTGTCCATCCTCCGTTGGTGTATGTAGCCGACAGTGGCACATACCCGTTCTAGGTCGGGTATGTGCCACAGGGGATGCGAGATCGGAAATGGCGGTGAGTGCTCACTAGATGGACGCACGGACGGACAGGCTAGCAGATGGACGGGTGGATGGATGGACGCGTGGACGGACGAAAGCACGGACGGGCTGACGGATGCTTTACCCCACTCATCGTCACTCACTCCGTGGATATGCAGTGATATTTTTTTTTTTTTTTGCTGCTTGCTGATTTTAGTTTCTGCATACTCATCTGAACTCTTTGCTTCATCTATTAGAGATGGAAGGAGGGATAGTTAAACGTGAACGTGACTGATTCTAGTGCTTACACGTTTTTTTTCATCATTTTTTTTACTTCGATTACACATTCGTTTTGCGTGTTAGTTACTGTGAAGACGAAATTGCATGGGCGTGGCACCAAGGGGATTGTCTCTGCGAAGCTGCCTTGTCTACATAAAGGATGGCTGTAATAATATCATGCAAAATTTTGGTAAGGGTTGATTCCCTCCGATGCTCGAGCAGATCAAAAAATATCTTTAAACTCGAGGTGTCGCTAGCTAGAGCCATCGTACGGACGAGTGGTCTTGCCTAAGGAGCTTAAAAAAAATCTGGAGTGGGAAATATCAGCAGGGAAGCCGCGCCCCCAAAAGATAGCGGTGGCATCCGTCATTTTAGTTGGGGCATGATCAAACCACTGGAAAGGAGCATATTTCCGAAATTTTTGGGGTAGCAGAGGTGGTGTGGCCGTCGGCATAGGGTACGGGGCACTTCCCCACACCAACCACGATATAACATGTGTTTACCCCCGCAAGCCCCCCCCCCCCCCCCCCACTCGCCAAGACAAAATCCTTCCGACCTCCATGCTTTGTTTCACTTTCGCTGTCAAAATGGGGCTTCCACTGCGTAATTTTTTTTCTTCTTCTTAACCTCCTTGTTCATGCCTCGTCGACCGCACACCTATACGTCGAATACAGCGACGACACCTCGAATTCAAGAATAGTCCATCCCTTCACGCTTCGATCTTCCCTTGGGGTTACTACTACGCCTTGATGCCACACATTCCTGAAACAGTAAAACATAACACCATGTTCTCGGCCTCTCTCTCGCTCGCTCTCTTTTGCAGTGACGCTCAGAACAACTCACGCCGTCACGCACACACACACACACACACACACACACACACATATATATATATATATATATATATATATATATATATATATATATATATATATATATATATATATATATATATAAAATAAGGGAAAGAAGTTTATACCTAAGGGCTCGTTTTTTCGTGCTTTAACACAATATTAATGAGATCTAACAGACAGTATTGCCAAGGAATGTACAGGGGAGGTTATTAAAACCAATAGAATGTAAATAAGAAGAAAGAAAAGTGCATGAAAAAATTACCAACTGTGAGCAGGAATCGAACCTACGCCCTTCGAATTACGCGTTCGATGCTCTAACCACTGAGCTATCACAGCGGCCTTCCCTCCATCCACTTTTTTGGGTTTATCTGTGAACTTAGAAGTAGGAGTGACAGTCAGCGTCATCTATATATATATATATATATATATATATATATATATATATATATATATATATATATATATATATATATATATATATATATATATATATATATATATATATATATCACAGCTTCTACGGCTTCTCAGATACTATAAATGTAACCTGTGTCCGTTCTTCGAACAGCGTATGCAGGCCTATGGCTTACACGTCCTTCGAGGAGATTTCCACGCTCCGCGGTTCCCTCTCAAGAACAGGTTCGCGCTCCCGTGACGAGCGTATGCCCCGTAACGGCGAGGCATTTATATCGGAATATTCCTGGGCGCATAGCGCGCCCGCTTCCTTATATTGCTATTGGCGCGCGCGATTTCACGGACCAGCGCGTGAGTCCCGTAAATCGCCGAGCAAGTAAGCGGCGCTCGCCCTCGTCATCAACGTCGTCAGCGGAGCCGCGGCGGCTCTGAAGGGGAGGGGGCTTACGGACGATTCTCGAAGATTCCTGCCACCGCCAGT
The DNA here is from genome assembly GCF_043290135.1 of Rhipicephalus microplus. Classification (NCBI taxonomy): domain Eukaryota; kingdom Metazoa; phylum Arthropoda; class Arachnida; order Ixodida; family Ixodidae; genus Rhipicephalus; species Rhipicephalus microplus. The sequence goes on along the minus strand of NC_134704.1, from coordinate 36,758,386 downwards.
TGTGAAACCCGCCATTAAACGCGGATATAGCGCCCTCGCTCCTTGTATGCGTCGCTCTTTTTTTCATATTCTCTTTCTTCCTCGAGCACCGCTGCGTTGGGCGCATCGAATCGCTGTTTCGGCTGCCGGTGACGATGACGGGTGTGGGAGGCAAGGTCTCCCACCTGGCCGAGCCGCACTGGCCTACTTTCGCCGTCGATGCACCCTTCTTTGCTCGCGCACACCTGGCGTCTGGCCCCTTGCGATGGATCGTGCGCGGACATGTTCCGAAGGGCCACTTATATGTGTACCATGCCTGTTCGTCTTTCGTCTTACTCGTCGGCGCTTCCTCGTTTCCTCTACTGATTTTCTCGCTACGCGAGTCTGCTGTACGCGTTTGTATGTAAACGCCTGTTCGCGTGCTTTTGTTTCGGCCGGTACGTATATATGATTGCCCGCGTGTGCCCGCAGCCTATACCATGCGCGCTTGTTGTTGGGATGCTTTCGCAAATAAGGAACGGCCGGCCGGCTCGTTTATCTTCGTGTCCTGAGTTTGCTGAGGGCCACTGCATTTGTTTTCGTTTTTTTTTCTGTGCAGCCCATAGCGTACGGCTTTGCTTTCAAACCGCGTTCGTGCATCCTTTATGCGCACGTGGGAGTGAGAGGAAACAACGGAGCGTTCGGCTATTCGAAACACGTGCGAGTTATTGTAGTCAATGTCTCACTCACGTCCGCTTCTGTAAACATACTTTGGCCACTGGCCGCATTGCTAATGTTCTCCTACTGGCGTGTGCCGTCGACCTGTGAGTGCGATTGGACTTTTGTTTCTCCATATGCGCCGCAGCATGCGTGCGTGTATGACAAACCGTGCCTCCTCTCATATAGTTGTACGGCCGTATAGTTTAATCTTCATGCAAGACTACCTAAAACAAACCGCTGTGAAGTTAAAATCAGTCTCCGGTTATGTGTGTGAATCCTGTCGCGGTTGAAAAAAAAAGAAAAACACTTAATCGCTAATATTTGGTTGTGTATGTATGTATGTATGTATGTATGTATGTATGTATGTATGTATGTATATATGTATGTATGTATGTATGTATGTATGTATGAATCAATGATCGCCACTACAGTCCGTGAGTGCGTTCTCGTGCTTGAAAACACTCATGTATTTTCTTGTTGTTTTTTTTTCTTCCCCGCGACGCTTGTTCTTGTAATTTTTGAGACAAAGAAAAGTTTTTTTTGTAGCGTTTTCATCGGTCAACTAATAGATCCACCTCTGCAGGTAGCTGACTGCTTGCATAATGGGGTGATCTTTAACTTTTCCTCGCGCTTCGTATGTTGTAGCATATTACCGCATGCAGGGATTCGTACGCCCCCACCACTCCCATACCCCAACACTTCCACTAATACCTCCATCAGTTGTGTAACATTATTGAATCTCCCCTGACCATCCCATTAATAACTGACCCCCTCCCCTTAATCTCGATATCGTAATTCTGAAGTAGCCCTTCACCTCACACCTTATACGAGAAGCTCAGGCTGACAGCTGTATTCGAGTGAGTCATCTTCCGCGAAGCGGAAATCGTTCTCAGCCATCGCAGCCCGTGGTATACCTCTATACTATACATGCACTTTTCTGTATTTTGTAGTACAAACAGCACCGCTGCACACCTGCTGACACGTACACAGCTCACGTCACCGTGCAAATCGCGGCGCTTCCGCGTCGATTCCCAGAACTGCTGGATGTGTATACCGCCTTTTCTTTTTTACGTGTAGACGGGACTTCAGTTCGCTTAGCGCGCTGTATAAGCGCGCCTTTGTTGCGCGCTTTGCGATTTGTGGTCGCGCGTTGAGCTTGCGAGCGACGTGCGATACGATATAAACGCGCGCTGTTGCCTTTTATAGCCGCCTTCCGCGTCGTGTCGTAACGACTTGTGATTTTTTTTCTCTCGCATAAACCTCACTGGCCTCCATCGGCGAAGAAGGGCTTCCGCTCTTGTCTTTCGTTGCCGCTCCGTCGACGACAATGGGTGTCTATTGGAGCGAGTTCGTGGCCTCCGTCGACTTGTGCTCGCCGGCGGTGATGATGAACGCGCCCTGCCCAGTCATTGGGTCACCTCGGCTGATTCTGTTGTGAGCGCCGCTTGTGGAAGAAGCGTGTGCATGCGGCGGGCCAGATGACGGATAACCTCGGCGATAACCCGACGCCAGGTCCGTCTTTTTTTTTCTTCGCTGACGACCCCGGCAATCGTTCTATCGTGAGCTGTGGTCGGCGTCTTGTGAGGAGGAAGCGAGGGCAGCAGGACGCCGAATTTTGCTATTCATGAGCCGGGAGAGCGGCCCGCACCATTACTGGGGATGGACCAGCTTGCGCTGAAGAGGAATGCTCGAAGAGATTCGATTGACGGTGCGATTAAATTTGTTAATATTGAAAGGACAAGAGTGCACGAGAGCCGCCCTTTTGTACCCGTGTCTGTAGTATCGGTTTTTATTGTGATACAATGTAATAAATAGGAAAAAAAATAACTGAAACAGCATTCTGCGGTTGCTGCAGTAAGGTGCGCCTTCTGGCTTTGTTCGTATACAATCGCATTTGGTAATAGCATTCCCTTGGTCAATGTTGCATTGGTAAGGCTAAAATGAAGGTGAGTACTGCGTAGTTTCGGAATGATTCCGCCGATAAATCTGCGGTCAGCTCTTTAGACCTCGCTATGTATTCGAAGTCGTCGCAGTGGTTACTGGGATATGCCATTCTCGGCATTACGTGGCGTTCCGAGAATCTTATGAAGAGTTTATAAAAAAGTAAAACTTATAAAGCGCCATTTTGATAAGACAGCTTTCCGCACGTTGCCGACTGGGCGAGCTTTTGCAGTTCCTTCGAGCACGTTATAGTGCTGCGTCCGGTCTCTTGCGGCGCGTTTGCAAAGCCACGACGTTGTTGCATGTTTCTGCTTTGCGTGATCACGGGCTGTATCTCTAATCGAGCTGTCATTCTCTCCTCGTTTCTCTACTGTTGCAGAAAGGAAGGACCTGCAGAGAACGCCCGCGCAGCGACGCTTGCCTGGGAGGGGTGAGTACCTCGCACGCGTGCGTGTCCGTGTGCTTCATTGTGATCTTAACCGTATTCGATATATATATATAGGTGGTTATGTCGTATGTAGGTCACTTCCCGCAGTAATGGCACCGTAGTTGGCTATTCATTTTGTCACTTTATCGTGATCTTGCCCCGCCGCGGTGGTCTGGTGGTTAAGGTACTCGGCTGCTGACCCGCAGGTCGCGGGATCGAATCCCGGCTGCGGCGGCTGCATTTCCGATGGAGGCGGAAACGTTGTAGGCCCATGTGCTCAGATTTGGGTGCACGTTAAAGAACCCCAGGTGGTCGAAATTTCCGGAGACCTCCACTACGGCGTCTCTCATAATCATATGCTGGTTTTCGGACGTTAAACACCACATATCAATCAATCATTCAATCAATCAATGAACTTTATCGTGCTCGGCAGCTGGCAACTCTCTTGCGCGCTAATACAAAACTGCCTCCTCGTTTCGGATAAAGCGCTAGCCCACTTCTTCTGCGCCTCATCGGGGAAAAGGGGAGGGGAAGTTATTTTTTTGGTCGCACTTGTTTTATATTGTTTTACGCATCGTTTGCTGTTTAAACGCGTTCGTAGCTTTCTTCGTACTCCTATTGTGAGTGCCACATGGGTCTCCTATAGACCGTAGTCTTTTTAATTAAGCATATCCAGTCACTTATGTTATACCAGATTACTCTTCTTTCTTATGTCATTTTACTTGCACTTCAGATGTTTTCATTACTGTATGAATAAACCGCAGGTACTTCGCTGTTGAGATTGTGCCTTCGACTGCACTGTTGAACATCCAGGTGATAGTAGGTATTCGAAGGACATGCCTGCATCGCTTTCGAAGCGGCCTGTGAAACTTTCTATATGAGCGCCACAGGTAATCGTTGGATATTGTGTATGTACCTATCTTCAGAAAGAGGTTCCTAGCTATTCTATTCAAGATATGAACAAAAACTCGTATAGTGAAAAACATGACATTTCTGTTGTCGCCTCGGTCGAAGACCGCCCTTCATTACTGTTCTCTCATAACGGCTGCACTCTTAAAAAAAATGGAGTGACGTACTCTCCATTTAGGGAGGAACGGCGATGTCCCCAATGTTCGTCTTCAAATAGAGAAACGTTGCTCCCTCATCCACGGAGAAACACGTTCCTCCTTATGAAAATCAACATGGCTGCCCCCCGGCGAAGCGAGTAGGCTTAGCAAATGCAACGATTCTCGACTGGTAAGGAGTAGACGGCACTGAAAGTTACAAAAAACGGTCCCGCTGAGCTTGATATTGAACGAAATTATTATAAAAACAAGCAGACGAACCTGTGGCGGTGAACACATCGCGAAAGAGAACGACGGAGCAAGTACGTTTCGTTCGGTCAGCGAAGCCACGTTCACTCCGAAAGACACGGTTTCTGCAGAGCCCTCACCTGAAGAGTGCATGCTAGGCTTGCTGTATTTATTTCTCGCAGATTCACATAGTGTAGCGACGTTATCCATGCGCTTACGGGTCCGCAGGTCACCGGATGTGCCTCCGAACCGTACACTCGTTCGCAGCGAAACCATTCCGAATCCGTAGTGCAGCTTTGATAGATAGATGTTCAACGATATATAAATGGCTGGAGGTGTGAGAGCGTCATAGCAATGAAGTAGGTGGTGGTAGGTGGCGCCATCTGGAGGGATTGGACAAAGTTAAAAAAAAACGTCGCGGCAGTCAACTTTTTGATGTTATTACCCACTATCACGGCTCTCTTGAGGATTGTTTACGCATCAACCCATTCAAGACCACTTATGGGCACCGAAGGCCTGCCTATTATGTGCTGATGCAATCCGTATAGCTACACATGCACACATGGTCACATAGTAACACAAATAGTACGCAACAAGTACACTAGCGTATACGCTAACAAGTACGCAACAAGAGCACAATCAACCATTCAAAACCAGCGGCTCACACCTCGACGTGTTTACTCACACTCTACTAAGAAAGCGCGCCAGCTTATATAGCGATGAATTTAGACTGACATGAGCGGCACAGGTTACAAGTAGGTTTCCTTACACGTTTTTTTACGTTTTTTATCAATACCACAACATGCGCACACGTAAATATATTGTATCTGATGCTTAGGTAAAGCTTAGTTAATAAATTGTTGCACAATAATGAACGGAATAATTACTAGAGCTTATCAGGTTTTCACGAAGGCGGATGCCCCAAGCCGTGCTTAGAATGCCCACGGCAATTCGAACGCTGCGCTATCTGTCGACCACTGCCACAGTTACTTTTTTTTTCTTGAAGCCTCTGAGAGTGCAAACACTCGCCGCGCGTTAGGCATTTCGGAGGTCACGTTTTTTTTTCTTCTTCTTACTTGGAGAGGGCGCAGCATGCAGACCAAACTTTGTCTCCGTCGTGGTAGGTGTTCCGTGGACACGTCGACCTCGTTTAGTTGTTTCGTCTTAACGTTTGCTTATATTCTTTTTACGTGCGTACCACAAGTGTGACCTTAGCCATGTGCACCACTAGCCCTGCAATGACAATGTTTTTGATGCGGTAACGACCGTCCTAGCAGTGTACGTACGTTACAACGCGGGTCTTGCGATATAAATAAGCGATGACCTCGCATTCGACGGTATTTTTTCGTGAGCCATGACAGTGGCTCACGACAGTGGAGAGCGTATGCGGATGATGCGAGAAAAGTGGCGTGTGGCTGCGGTGTGCATACCGTATGGCGCGGTGGCCGCGGGACAGGTCGGTTGTTCCGCGGCTGGCGCTGTCCATTTGGGGCCTCATTGTTACGCGCTTTTTCGTCTCTGCGAGCATTGAAGAGGGCGTCGGCGCAAGGTCTGACGCGGCGTCGCTCTCCGCCGGAATATCGCCGCTCCCTGAGATTACATAGGTGGCGACCGGTCCTGTCTGGATTGCCGCGCTGACTCTGCTGGGCTGTTTTTATTGGACGCCGACAATCGCTGCCATTGCAGAGACGAATAACGACGGCACGCTTATGTGCTGGGTACCATGCTCTGTCGTAGATCGGTTCGAAGCGTATATGAAATAGTGCTGCATACGTCTTGTCGCGCTTTTTTTTTCCCCCGTCCTACACGTTTTCTGCCGGAACGAAATTCTCGGTATATTCTCTCGATGCCGTAGTCTTCGGCGATCTTTTTAGCGGTATCACGCAGCCACCACTTCCGCTTCCTCCTATCAAGGCCTCTGTGGTAGGCACAACCGCCGTAGAAACAAGATGTTCACGCCGCCATCCGCGTTATCCGGGCGGCTATATCCGTGTGGTTGTCATTTGTGGAAATGAGCATTTGAGACTGCGATGCATGTGAACATTGCGCTATGGCTACGCACTTGCTTGCAGCACAAGACGCCCGTGTTTTCGAGTCGCGTCTTTCGCGGCTGTGGCGACAGAGAGAGAGAGCTGACTTCTCCATTCATCGTGGCGCCAGCTGAAGCGTCTCTCTCGATGAAGTGCACAATAGAAGTTTATCTCTTATGCAAGAGGAGCGACTCCTCTGCCTTCCCACAGTAGCACTTCCGGGTCGTTGCTTGCGAGCTGCGAGCAATATGGCAACGCCGCGACCCAACAGCTGCGCCGCCATTGCTCTATACTCGCGTTGCGAACGGGAAAATGAGTGACACGCTGTAAGAGATGCACAGAGAGCCTCGTTTTTGCCGCTGATGTGTATATATGTGCATTTTAGTAGCCGTCATCATGGGGGACACTCAAGTGGCGGACTATATCTCTGCAGGTCTAACGCGTGCGCCAAAAACTCATCGTGTCATTTCGTTGGGTGTGTGAACACCGGGACCGCGAGCTCGCGTTAACGAACACTTGTGCGCGGACCTGACCTTTCCCTTCGTTGTGTGCAGCCGGTGATGCTCTAGCGGCATCAGACATTTGGTGACGTCGGTCGCTATTCCCACGCATTTATTCAAACCCACTTTGCGTTTCTGTTGATAAACAGGTGGTTGCCAGAGCAGGGAACTGTTACTCAGTCACTCTGAAGCATGCTCGATCCGATGTGGACTCCTCTGTGTGTGAGGTCTCATCCGCAGCGCCTCGCCTGCTCTTGTTCTGTCACCGTAGCTGTGGTGCCAAGAGTGCTCGTCAGTCGTCGACAGAGGGCTTCTAGCGTCGAGCAGGATGCGTCACGGTATTTGAATTGTGATCTTCGAAATTGGGCTACGTGTTGGTGTGTCGCTGAACGTAATGTATCAAGATGTCTTAATGCCTTAACTAATGTCTTAAGATAAAAATTTACCGGGATTTAGTGCGACCCTAACGTTGAGTATTGTATACGCTCATTGCAGTCGCAACAATATTGCTTCCTATGTCTTCGGGATATCGTTAAAGCCAAGTCGATTTGGTTTGGTATTGACCGAACGGGTGGCGCTATAGAGAAACCCTGTCAACACTTGCTTTTACCCCAGTTCTCTTCCGTACGTAACCTTTTCTATCGTGGAATTTGGGGTGATGTTCGTATATTATCTATTAAATATGAAATTGTTTTATTTAATGTGGTCTATTTTTTCATTTTTTAGAAATTACTTCTCGACGCGTGAATACGAATATGATATTTGTTATGAAAACCTATAGCTTCCTCGACAAAACCTCACGTTTAAGTGAACCTTTATTTTTATTAGGTCATCTGTATGTTTATCTAGGTTGTGTACCTCGGTCGCTACCTGTCGTGTTGCTCGGAAAGGAAGGGCGACGAAACGTGGTAGGGGTATACCGTGTAAGGAGGTTGGCCCCTCGTGGGCGCAATCTTACACTTGTGGCATGGAAGTTTTCGGCGGCCTTCCATTTCGCATGCCCGCGTTTCGCTCTTTTATATGCGCAGTGTTCCACAGCGTGTTCTGCTTCGAGAACGGAAACAGATGTCGCCGTCAAGCTAGCTCTCACTCGTGGGCGTTGTGCCCCGTTCTTTTTTTTTTTTTTTTCATTGGACTCGACTGAGAAGGATGGCGTACGAATTCTTGCGTCCGTGCGCAGAGTGGTCTCAGCTTTCTGGGGCGAAGCTTGGGTTTCTTCGAATCCCGAATTTCCGAGGTGGGCGCTGCGGGAACGTGGCCAGCTGGTGCGCGGAAATGGGCCTTACGGACGTTTCGTCGTAAACCGAAAAAGAGGCTTGGGCCCCCTCTGGAACGGGTGGTAGTGTATAGGAGGCCTACGTTGGCGATCGAACTCTGGGCAGCTGGAATCTCCAAAAGTAATGTGTTTCAGAGGAAGCGTGCCGTCAGTCTTGGCGGCCTCGTTGGTACGCGGGAATCATTTTTTACCAGCGGAGCACTTTTAAGTCGAGTGTGCTCCGTCTGCATGTCTGTTCTGTGTCACGCAAGTCACTTGACCAGATAGGGGTGTTGTGGGGGAGTTAAAAAGAAATTTGAGGAAATTATGTTTACGCTTGAAATTGTGACCGTGATGATGCGAAATGATGATCATAATGATGCTCGAAACGTTGATAATCATGCTGCTTCTAAGTCATGATGATGATGATGATGATTGAAAGCAGTCTATTATTAGTCTGCCTACACATACACTCGCGTTACTGCTTCTCTGTCTAATGGTTTTCACGGCTTGGGATTGGCATAGTTTTCTGTCTTTCCTTCTTTTATTTTTTATTTTTTAGTTCACCTTGTTCAGCAATGGCGCGGCAGGACCTCGTCCCCCCTATCCCCCCTCTATTACTGTTCGATTCGTCGCAACTCCCAGCGGTCGTTAGAAAACCTCTCGAATGCCACTGTTTGTGCGAATGTTGGGCACAAGTCGCATCGCACGCTGTTTTTTACCGCATCAATGCATATGATGACGTCGTTCACATCAGGACGAACGCCATCGACCGATCGGGCCCCTGGATCCCCATATCTATATACATACACATGAACGAGAGGGCCTGTGCGCATGAGACCCAATCACGGCCCAGTTAGCCGAACAATCGATTCAAGCTGGCAATTAGTATCTGTGCGCCATGACCGTCTCCTTTCTGCAGAAGGACGTGCGACTGGTCGAGCTGCGCTGGGCTTTGAGCTCACTGGGGGATAAGCGAAATTACGCATCCGTGCATCGTTCCTTCCCTGCTCATTTCTTTTTTTTCTTTTCTCTTCTAGTTCCGATTGGAGCCTGGACTAATTAGCACCCCTGGGGCATGAGAAATGGCGAAAAGGAACCAGTGGCGCTTTGCGATACTTCGGCCTCGGTGACTGTTTTTGCAAATGTGGCGTTGAACGCTCGCTTTGTGGCCATCCGTGGGGACTGCCCATCTGTTTACCAGTTTCTCTCTGTATAGCTCGATCTGGGTTTCTGAGCTCATTCGAGTTCTCGACACTCTCAAGTGCGGATAAATGTATGCTTGTCAAGTGATCACTTTCGTGATTGATACCACAGTCCGCTTTCAATTTATACATGTACGCGTCCACTGTAACATGCTACGCTTGCACGCGCGACCCGAGCTTCAAGATTGTGCGTGATTTCTGATTGCTCTTGTCTCCGCGTCCAAATGATATCGGCTCACGTAGGGTGATCATCGAGGGAGTGAAGAGCGTTTAGTTTAAGAAGACAGGGGAATCTTGAACTCTCACGCTGTCCCGACGGTCCCGTCGTCTTCCTTCACTGTTGGGGCTCAATTAACGTATACGACAACCAACAAACGAAAAACAAGCAAACAAGTCGCTCCTGATCATTTGATTCGATGAAAGGTACAATGTCGTCACAAGGCAATTCCAGCGGAACTTCGAATGCTACTCGCACAAGTACTCCGCGTTTCCTATGCCGATAATGTTTGCTTGTAAATTCATGGATTTCATTTTCTCTCGCGTTGAGAATAAGTTGTTCTTGGAATAGTCGGTGCGATACGCGATGTATAATTTGTCGCTAAGAACAACAACAACAAAAAAACGCTTACAAGATGAGAAGACGAACCGTTACAGGGGCCCGTGTCCTTGTCGTGTGCATGCGTATATGTGGAGAAAGGGAGGGAGGGGGGGGGGGTGTTTATTTGTTTAGCGGCAAACTATGCATTGAGTACCCCCACGTTCTTCGTACGCATCTGACTTTTCGCCAATAACGCCCGTCTTCGTCGTTATATATCTAGCATTTACTCGTGGTCTCGATGATGCGCGTGGAAGGAGCCTCTCTGTTACTATGGCCTAAAAGTATACTACGCAGTAGAAAACACCTATGGGAAAAAGACCAGGACAAGCGGTGACTATCAACTGAAGGTTTATTCGTGCCGTCTTTTCCCGTCCGTGTTTTCTACCGCGTAGTACTTTTAGATCGTGTATCACTAGCTGGCCCAATCGTCCACTTTGGTTGCTATGGCATGTTCAAGTTTCACAACGCTTTAAATTCTCCGCCGCGGCAGATCAGCGCTTACGACGCTGTGCTGCTGACCCGACGTTCGCTGGTTTGGGTCGCATTTTGCTGGGGGTGGAATGGTACGGGCCCGTCGGTGTCAGAGCACGTTAAAGAACACCATGGAGACGATCGAAAGTTTTCGAAGCCCTCCACTACGGCTTCCCTTATATAACCATATCGACGTTTTGGGACGCAAAACCCCGGATATTAGTGGATCAACGTTTAGCGGGTGCCATGTTCCAAACCTGTTGCAGAGCTGCTCCGCCCGCTTTTCATAACACATCGCGCTCCCTGTAGCTTCAGTATCACCGATTTTTTTTTTTTAGTGGTGAAGCTCCTTACGCCGTGGCTCGTATGTCCCGTGTCGTTGCCGTAGTAGCTAGTTTGCAGCCATATATAGCCAGTAGCCGTCCGTCCGTCCGTCGGTACGTCCTTTCGTTCGTCCGTCTGTTTTCTGTCTGTCCATCCGTATGTGTGTCAATCCGTGCGTCCGTGCGTGCTTCCATGCGAAGAGCTTCGCCCCACTCGTCATCATTCACCTCGTGGATATGCTGTGATTTTTTTTCTCCAATATTCGCCCTAATTAACGCGTCATTATTATCTGACGCATGAAAAAGGCGCGGAAAAGAAAAAAACGAAAAAAAAGGTGTTTCGCAGTGAATGAAACGAACGTAGTTCGAAAGGACATGGACGCTATTTAGTGCGAATAAGGATTGAGATGTTCATGCCGTACGAGGCCAGAGTACTCTTACATGTACGCGATATAAACGATGGTGCGAGTGCCCTGGCTGTATGCGTCTTTATTTCTTAATTTTTCTTTGATCGCGCTAGCGTTCTTTGTGTTCCCCTTGCCCGGCCTCTCACCATCTCCATTAGCACAAGTCGAGATTGGGAAGCAAACGAATGGCCGGCCCTCTAAGCACAAAAGGGGAAACCGGGCTGTGAGGAGGGGTGAAATGTGAGAGGGAATAAATTATACAAACGAAATGATACTTCGAGGAAATAACGAAAATACCGACGGACAGGGGTCGTTAAAAGAGAAGATCAGACAACGCTCGCGTCTTTTTTTCTTCTTTTTTTATGCCTCGCTTTTTTAGCGAATGGATTCCTTATCGCTCGCATAGCGTCTATCAGCACTATTTATTTCGTTTAACTTGCAGATCTGCTGAGTTCAAATAAAGTGCAGATGTAGTATCGCTTTTTCAGTTTACTTTCTGAATATATCGCGCTTCTCTTCTCTCTCTCTCTCTCTCCCCCAACTGTCTCCTCTGGCACGTTTATTCTTTCAACAAAAAGCGTGTGGATTTCCGGGCGGTCGGTTCTATAAATCTCGTGTTCTTTTTGTCGTTAAAGTCGTATATTATTATTATTATTATTATTATTATTATTATTATCAATAGGTACAAAAGTGACAAAGAGAAAAGAGCAAGACAACGCGTGTCTACTTTTTCGACAAGAGGAAATGGATAGCGGAAAAAAAGGTAGAAGAGAAAGGGGAATGAAGATGGTAAAGCGAAGAAAAAGAATTTGGGGACCCTAAAGTTTCGTTTCTAGGAGTTGAACGCTGTTGCGAAGCCACCTCCGAAATCTCACCGCTGACCTCCACTGTTGCGAAAGACGGCGACGCCAACACGGTCCCGAAGGCGCCACTGCTTTCAACTCCGCCGGGAAGGTCACCAGCCGTTTGGTAGCGTATGTTTCTCAGCTCGCGACTGCTTCTGCGCAGAGCTGATAAGACGAGCGGACGAGACGACGGTGAGTTAAACAAGGTTTATGTACAGCATATATACAGAGGCGTTACAATTTCGGCACTGGGGCCGACAGAGACTCGAAGAGCCGAGCTCTCCTCTCTAACACATAGGTCAGCTTTTCGCCTAAGACCGCCGACTCACACACATGTCGGCTCTCCGACACGGGGACTCCTCTCACATAGGACCGCCGATCGCGACGCGCCGCAGGGCTTCTTTTATTTGCACCGGGTCCAACCAAAATGTCCAATCAGAAGCGCCGCTGGTCGTCAGGACAGATTCCTCCAATGGGGTCGCCGCTGGGCCACGTCAGACCCCCAGACACGAAGACGCCGGCTCGCTGTCACGTGCGCTGCTGACTCACTGCACGTGGGCCAGAGAGGCGCCGCGCGTGTTTACGCCGTTGAGTTGTTCGCGTCAGGCGGACTGCGGGCTGGCCTTGACTCAGATTGCCTTTTTCAGAGGCACGGACGTTTGACGAGGACTCGCTGGCATAACAACGCGATATTCTGTTCCTACATAGTGCATACTTCAAACACTTAGTGCATGAAACATTTTCGAACTTGCTATGGACTCACTGCGTGGCCTTAGGAAAACAGGCGCATGACTCACTCGCTGGATTTCGGGCCGACCGGTTGTGTCCCCGCGATCTCCGACGACAGCGCAGCTCTGGCCGACTGGGCTCGCCCTGTGCCATCTCCTGACACCGACAAGAGCTCTCGCCGAGTGGTGCCCCGTCCTCGGACTCTTGCGACCGTGTCCATCTTTCCTATCTCCTCCTTACTTCCGTCGTTTTCTGTCGTTCGTTGTCCATGCGCCTCGCTCTCTCCTTCTTCTCGCTATATATTTACCTTTTAATCCTATCCTTTGAATCCCTCCATACCCCCATCCCCCGTGAGCTACTGTTGAGGTGTCGCACGCTGATGCAGACAGTTATGGGGCTCACTTTTTTCTTCTTTTCTCTTTAAGAATCACATAAGAAAACAGGCGCAGCAGCGTGTGTGCATTTTGGGGGGGGGGGGTGTTCGGCTTTAAACCGCAAAGTAATTACTATATTCACATGGTAGGACGCCAGATTGCTATGTGCGCTTGTACCACGCATAATTGCTGCAATATTTCATGTCGTATTGTGAGGCATGTTCACAGGACGCGTGTTTTTGTACAGCATGTGTTTCTTGCACTGCATACATACTGTAATTATTCATGCATTATATGCCCTATAATGTATACAGGGTGTCCCACGTTTAAAGAGTTAAAAGAGTTTAAACATATGCCGGGACACTTAATCACGACGCGAACAAACGCATGTTGCTCACCGTTGCCAGGACTTAGTCAGACTATATTTTGTGTTTTCAAATATTGTTCAATTAGATATGTTTAATTAACTAACTTTTCAAGAAACAAAGATTGATAAAAAATTGCAACGAGAGAGCTGTAGATCGGTTTGCAAAACGTCCGATTAGGCAGTTTTGAACGTTATATCTGTTAGGCATTCGTGTTTTTTTTTTGGTAATTACAAATGCCCGCGAAATACAAAAAATACCACGTGACAAACCCGCTCGTGTGCTAGTGCGCACAATGATTCTAGTGCTCCCTAACGTTCCGCGTACGAACGACCGTAGAATTTGCCCCATTGTGCTGTCTCGGCAATGCCGCAACAGTGATGGTGGCTTTACGATGAGCACGTTTTGCAGTCGGCCACAAAAACGGTAACCGCCGTGACTGCTTATCTCTGTCATAAACCGGTGTGAGGGAAACGTATAGTTCGTACGCGGAACGTTAGGGAGCACTAGAATCATCGTGCGCCCCTTGATTAAGGGCCTTTACGTGCGCACTGACATGCGAGCGGGTTTGTCACGTGGTATCTTTGTATTTCGCAGGCATTTGCAATTAGCAGAAAAGCACTAAGACCTAACGGATATAAAGTTCAAAACAGTCTAATCGGACGTTTCGCAAACCGATCTACAACTTTCTCTTTGAAATTTTTTTATCAATCTTCGTTTTTTGAAAAGTTAGTTAATTAAACGTATCTAAATAAACAATATTTGAGAACACAAATAATAGGCTAATTCCAGGCAACGGTGAGTAACATGCATTTGGTCGCGTCATAATTACGTGTTCCGACATATTTTAAACTCTGGCTAAAGTTACGTGGGACACCCTGTATAGTATTGTACATATTGCATTTGATTAGCTTTTTCCCCCTATTTATTTCTAAGGTTGCTTTCCTGTGTGTTTAAATTGTAAGTTACTGTTAGGATGATGGGATAGCCGGCTGTAATTTGCCTACCTTCCCATGTTACGCCATATATAAATAAAAAAAATTCCATGCAGAGGAAGTTATTTTCAATCTATTCTTAAGCAGACGCGTGGCCGTGTTCTAGAACATCCGCTTGCCACGGAAATGACCCGGGTTAGATACCAGCTCTGACTCAGAATTTATTTATCAATTCATTTAATTACATTTACGTCGTTCTCGGTTTTCTCATTCTCGCGTAAGATGATTTTTGGCTCACACCCAACGGCGCCGACAGTTCTGCGAAATGAGCTCTTTAACGCACGGTCCCGTTGAAATAAACGACTGTACATAAACGGATAATATCGAGATTCCTTTCGTTCATAAAAGTAAGCTTAGCTCGATCGGTGAGCCTGGTCGCGACGAGAGCTGCCACCTATCGGAAAGGGGTTATCGCCAATGGTCGCGCACCTGACGCAACGAAACCCACCACCACGCACGTAAGCCTGCGTCACGCGTGTATATTACAATCGGCGGCCGCGGATTGGCCGTGCTCTTTTATTTCGAGAGGGGCGGACACCTTTGACCTGCAGCATCGGCGGCTCTTTGGCTTCGTGCACTCGGCCCGTGGCCCAACGACGTGAATGTGCAGTGTATATATATAGGTTGATGCGGCAGCATTTGTTCTGCCTTTCTTCTTATTTCTTGCGTCGATTGTCTTTATACTTCGCGCAAGAGCGGCCGCCTGATTATTTGCCGCGCTTCATCGATTGCTCTATCTCTCCTCCGATGCCTCCTCCTTCCTCGGCGATGCACGTACACTATTGTGCGTATGTGCGCGCCGCAGCTCCAGTTTCGCTTCTCCTCCTCTTCCTCCTCCTTGCTGCTTGGCTGCAGAGGTGCAACGGCGGCGGCGGCAACACTGGATGCGTCGTTCCGTTCCGAGCGGCGGCCTCTTCTCTCCATCTTCTTACTCTTCACGTCATTGCTCATTTTCTTCTTTCGTTCCGGTCGAGTTGGGAGGCCTTGTTTCACGGTTCTCTTTCTTTCTTTCCTCCTTCCTCATCGCTAGCCGAGTTTCGCTGTGGTGCGCTGTACCCAAACGTTCATCCTTCTCTCGGTAAACGTGATGCTTTTGTCTCCGCTTGCGTTGTGTGTCTCGTGTATCGGTTTGTTTGTTGTTCCCCCGTTCCCTTCTTCTTCTCCAACGTCGCGGCCAAGTGGGCGCTTCTGTCTTGAGCTTCTTCTTCCGATATAAGTCGTCATCTCGTTTTTTTTTTTCTCATCTTTTTTCCCCCTCCAAGTGCGCGTGGAAGTGCAGCTTTCTTCACGCTTCGCCTGCGCGACCGTGGCACCGCTTCTTGATTGGCTCCCTATCCGGAGTGTTTGTCCGTTTCAGCTTTAGCCGTCTTCTCCGTGGGATCTGCGCGGTGCGCAGGCAAGACTTCTCGCCTCTCTTCGCCCTTTGTGACGTTTTGTTTAGGAGTCGTTTGTGAGCGCTTGCGAGCGTGGCTCGGAAGTATTGCGGGGGATGACTTATCGCCCGGTGCTTTCGGATCCGGCTGCGTCGCCGGATGAGCTTTATTTCACTTGCGCGCGCGCACACACAATTCACTGTCGTGCCTCCTGCAGCGATCGCTGTGGCCGACCGTGTTAGACAATCCCGAAAAAGCTCAGCGAGGGCTTTTGCACCTCGTGAAAGTCGGACGTCTGCTCGCTGGCAAGAAAAATAAGTGGTTCCGGTGTTGGCGTTTGCGCTTTGTGTGCGTGGTGCTTGCGATCGACCGCAAGTGTAATCAACGAAAACTGCTACACTGTTGCATTCGGAAAGCAGCCTAACGTTCACGGAATAACCTTGTCATATATGTTTGAAGAAAAAAATGCAAACGTCTATTAGTGTGTTGCTGTTTACAGTCGTGCACAGTATACGGTCGTTACCGAACGCGGCTTTTTTCTGACCGTTTCTGGTTGCCCGTTTTCGCGATCTTTAACATCAGTGATTTGAATTTGACATGGTTTGTTCGCTCGTGCTTATGTTTGCTGGTGGAACACAAAATCGCATGTGGTGTTCACTTTCTTGTCCAATCTTAGTTTCTGCTACTTTTACGCCGTAATGAATAAGTGCCAGCTTGCTCCCCACTCCGTTTTGCTTCGCTGGTTTGTTGTTGCGCGACGAAATTTGCTTGGTAGTTTGTTTTTGTCACGTCGGAAGTGTGCGGTCGGATAGTTCGTGCTAATAGTTCACATTCCACGTTGTGAGTTTTGGTTCTATACTCATGGTGGCACCTTGTGAGCCAATAAATCTGCAGCGCCAAATACTCCGCCGCAGTACACTCGGCAGTGTTTCTTTATTCTTCTGCACTTTAAAGGCTGAGGCCAGCCGAGTGTGTATGTACGACTGCTATTGATCGAGCTGCTTAATCATAATCGTAGCTTCCTCACTTGGCGTGGGCCGCGTATCACAACCGCTTCCTCTTGATACGCGTTTGAATAACGCAGTAGCATCCACGCTAGCCGCAGCACGCTGCATATATATATCGTCGTCTATTCGGGTGGTTGGGCGGTCGTATTCATTAATGAACGAGCTCCGTGCGTCGGCGGGACTGCTGGTGCCGAAAGCTGCAATTGATGGCACCGACGTCGGAAGCTCCCGTTGCTACGATGCCGAGGATCGTCTGTGTAGAGATACACTCACTCAGGCGCACACACACACCGCAGTCCCTCCGCAAAAGCAGCGAGCACGGCCATTACGCTTTTATGAGCGCGCGCGCGCCAACCGCGTCTCGTACAAGCTGCCACGCCACGCTGGTGCGCGCATGCCGCGGCCGACCCACCAGCAATGTCGTGCCGTCGATCGCCATCGCTTTTCGCGTGGCCGGTATTGCAGCTTTTCGTGTGGTCGTATACGCGAGCGAGCGTGTGTCTCTTTTATTTTGCATGTACGGTAGGTGCTCGAACACGTGCGTTTGTGTCTGCCCTCGCGTCGGGTACCCGGCGGCATTCCTTATTCAAGGAGGCCGTCCGTTATCCGCCGCCCATTCCGAGCTGCTGCATGTCGTCCCGTTGCACTGCCGATGGGAGGATATGTGTGTGGGGGGAAGGGGGAGAGAGAGACCGGGGGAATTCGACGTTCGTTGCTGTGCTCTTGAGCGTGCGAGCTGGACTAGAAAACGAAGAATGATAGTTCTTCCCCGCGGGCACGGGGGGTGCGCATTTATCGCACGGGGTCAGGACCTGTCGTACTTCTCGCCCCTCTCTCTCTCTCTCTGCTCCGGCAGATTATGCCTTTCGGATCGTCGCTCGTTTTTTCTCCGAGACCAGTTTTGGCATTGTGCACCCCCCCCCCCCTCCCCCGTCCCCATATCCCGTAATAGGATTCCTCGCAGGTTTCATTCTTTCGTTCGCTCGTTCTGCGCCATGGGGGTATTTTTGTTTTATCCCTTAATACTCGAAAGCTTGTTGTCTTTTCTTTCCTTATTACGTATCTCGTCTCCCAATGCGGAGCCGTCGTTCTCGAAGCCAGTCGATGGCAGTGTCGCAGCGCTGACAGAATTTGTCGACTTGTCTCCGACGCCGGTCTTCGCGTTTTGACGCTCATTGAACCGCGAAGTTAGCTCGGAGCAAAGAAGAAGGAAGACTAAGCCAGGCTAATCGCCTGTTTTCGTGAAGCATCGGCGCCAAATGAAACTGCATACGTGAATCACCTCTCTTTCATTGTATGCTGGCAGTAGGTGAGATGACGTTCTTGCTATTAATGTTTCCCCTTTGATGTATATATGTTGTTCATTGTGTATTAGTACAATGTCAGTTAAACTGAATATCGTGATTGAGCTCGAATCGAAAGACTATGTCTGATAACTCGGGCGTTTGAAGGACTCGCTCGTGTACTTAAGTTGTAGGGATGCGAGCAGCAAGGTAAAGGTGACGCATCTCCTGAGAAGTCGGATTCGAAAGCCCACTAAATATGTCCAGCAGCGTTGGCTTGCATTTGTCTTTTGGTTTTCGTTTCCCCTGCTCACGTTTTAATCTGCTGTCTTCTGCAGAGTATGTAGACATGCTCCACCCCGCGGACGTTTATTTATTTAATTTTATTAGAACGCTTCCCCCTTCTCTCTCTCTCTCTCTCTCTCTCTGTGTGTGTGTGTGTGTGTGTGTGTGTGTGTGTGTGTTTCTTTCAAGCTTTAATCCATATTCGCTATTTCAATAAGGAAGTAGACAGTCATACTCTTTTCTGCATTGTTTGTGTTGTAATTTTGCTATATGTAAACCAAAATGAAACCAGTCACGTATCTGCGGTCATTTCGGGACAGCAAACTCGTTTCGTTGATCAACTGACCGATATGCTATCGGTAGGTAAATCAATCAGCCCATCTATCTGATTACAGTGAAACGTATTCCTCGGGCGGAGGCTCCCCTTTATTGCCACGTAGAACGAGACGAACTGTGCCTCGGCTCGAACGCCGCCCGCCCCTGCATGCGCGCGCGATAACTTTGCGTGAGCTCCGCCGGGTATCGTGTCGAGGTGTGCAAGACCTTTCTCTCGACCGTCCGTTGTGAAGCGGCGTTGTGTCTCGCCTCCTTTTCGTTGCTCGCTCCTGCGAAAGCCAGTCTCACGTGGACTCGCAGAGGAGGGGACCGGCTATTGATGCTGGCTCAAGGCGAACGGGTCTTCCTTGTGGGATGTAGAAGAAGCATAAAGAATCACCCTCCCTCTGCTGCTTGCTGGGCTGCCGGCATTCTTTCTGCTGGACGTTCTGCCTCGCTCCCGCGGTGTTGCGGCACAGGCTGTCGCGGCTGCCTGCCAACTGCCGCTTGCGGTGGATCCTATACATTCCCGACCAGACCCGCGCTTTTGTCGTCTGGAAAACGCGATGTCGATACCGTTGCCCGACGGCTTCTGTTTAAAAAGATGAGGGGGAGAAGAATGTTTTTTTTTGGGGTGCAGGCGGACCTCCCCTTGCAAATAAATGGTTGTAGACATTTATTTTTAATATTAGTTTTTTTAATGTGGCGCATATATCTCAGTGAACCCCGCTGCGTCCTCGGAACGGTTACCGGTGGCCCTCTGGCCTACCGTTCTTACTTGCTTACAACGAGCACTTGGTAATTGTTTCGTGATTATTTATGTAGGGGATGTGGCTATTAGCATCATTACCCCTGGTATATCGCACGACCGCGCTCACATTCCGCAGTGTAGGTGGTTTATGTGCACTCTTCCTTGAAATCTATATAGCCAGAGCCCGAATTATTTTTTCCTGTTACGGACGTTTCTTGTATATATCTTAAGAAGATGCTGCTCTTTTTTTCTTGCCTTGCCTAACTTTGTTAGTGTTGTGTTTCCTACTTGTTCTTAGTACTGTTGTTGTTTTTTTGCGTTTTGTACAGTCTCGTTTTATGGCTGCGGCTATCAATCGCTATTCATGTCATTGCCCAATGCTCTCTTGAGGGCCATTCGCGGAATTTGTCAAATCTCGATATACGCTGAGTTTTTATCTCACCTATCGTCTGAGCCATTTCATCTGCCGCGTGCCTGGAACGTGCGACCGCAATCAAATGCCGCTTGACGCGTCGCCATTTTTTTTTTGGCTGCATGTCAGTTACTGTTGGCTATAATGTGAGCTTCCTTTAGCTGTCACAACTGCTGCGTGGTCTTCATACAAACGCACTCCAGTAGCTGTGTTGTTTCTAGCTCCCACTTGTACACGACGACAACCTGCGTTGATTCGGCTTGAATTTTGCTTCACCACTCGATTATTTTTCCGATTGCATTCTGTTGTTGCGCGTGAAAGCGCTTCACTGTGTTTTCTTCGCGTTGCTAGCGGATTTATCTATAAATTAGCGTTTGGCGTACCAGGGTTCGCGAATTCTTCGCGTGTTAATAATAACACCTGGGATTTTACGTGCCAAAGTCACGACGTGATTATGAGTGTATGGCTCCGGAAACTTCGACCATCTCATGTTTAACATGCACTGATATCGGTACACGCATTTCAGTACAGTGTCAAAGTTCGACCGCCGCGGTCAAGACCAAACCCGTGACGTTTGGGGCATTAACCGAGCACTGTAATCACTGTGCCACTGCGGCAGACTATACGTCATCGGCATCACCCGCACCTTGCCAGGTCAGTGACCAAGTCATCTCCGCTTCGTGCGTGGGCGTGTTCCGTGTTTCTAACGTGTTGTCCTCTTCGCGCAGTTTAAACATATCAGCAAGCCACCCTGTCTGGTTTATATATTGTTTCGTTCTCACAAACACATCGTTTTCACAAAATTTTACTGAAACGAAACATTCCGACGACTTCTTCGTGCGTTCCTCTCTCTCTCTTGTCCGCATGATCCTGTCATTCCTTACGGCAGCGAAGCAGAACAAGAGGTTACTGAAAGCCGCAGCGCTCACTGACTCGCCTGAAGATACCACGCGGGCACATTACCTTCTCTGCAGAGTCGCGAGCGGCGCACTGTGAGACCGACCGGGTTCTTAATGGAAGCGTAAGCCTTTTTTCTCGCTGCGTATGCGGCGTCGACCTGAGGACGAAGTGAAAGCGTTCAATATTAAACGCACCGTGGGCCACCGAGGCTCCTGCCGCGTTGCCCTTCGTGACGACGCAAAGCCGCTTTTCGGAGGAACTCTTCTGCCCGGCTTTCCTCGCAGCGGAGGCATCCCCGCTTCGCCCATAACCCAGCCTGTGATAGGAAAGCGGTTTCACTTCGCCGTCCTGAAATATTTAAAGCGAGCTTTTAGCGCGCAAGCCTTTCTTTAAAACTTCCCACCCTTTCCGGCAGGTACACGCATGTGACAAGTTCCGCAGCTTTTAGACGTTTGCTTCGCTCTCCCGATCATTGTTCGCTCGTGGCTTTCAGGGAAGGAGACTCCGCACTGTACATTGTGTGGGTGGTTTGTGAAACCCGCGCATGCGGTGTGCTCGACGGCTCTTCGTTTATGCATTCATGATGCGAGTGTGCGATTGAACCGAAATGGATACATCAGGTGCGTGCGGAGATGTATGTGCTTGTCCTTGAAGTTTGTGTCGTGTTCACTTGCTGGTTAACAGATATTGCGGGATTGTAGACATTGCTTATAATGCTTGATTCAACAACTATCGCCTCACCGACTGTCTGCAGATCATTTAACTGAGTGGGAGTTGCGCGACATGCCTGTGTTACGATAATCCAAACGAGCTAGAAGCTCGTGTTGTGATAAAGCTTTGAAAAGGTAAAAAATCCTTGAACACGGTGTGGCTTCAGGCATACCAGCTCTTTAATGATCTCATTTGTGTGACGTTATTTGTGTGCGTGTGCGATTCTCCTCTCTTTTTTTAATCTCCTTGTATCTGTTCCCCCTGTGCAGGGTAGCATATGTCAAACTGGTTAACATCTTTGCTTTCTGTTCTGTTTTAACTGTTTTGCTGTGGAGAGGTTGAGGTTCCTATTGCCTCGGCTACTCCATATCACAAAGTTCTGCAGCGAAAAATAAAATAATAATACAGAACGGTACCCAAAAATTAATCTTTGCTTTTATTTTCTCTATAGTTTTCCTTCCTTCCTTCTCATTTGCGTGCCTGAAGAGACTACTGCACATCTGGAAGCATATCGCTCCTTTAGAGATTGCGGACATGTATGTGACGTGGAGACATGTAAGCGGTAAACTTACAGAACAAAGCATCAGAGTGGTTTCTTTTCACGCGTGGCGTCAACCATCTGCAACGCAACGCGGATAATGTTCGCTGCAGTGTGGGTCATCCTCAATTCTTGAAATTTTGCGGTTCGGCGGTGCTTATTTGACAGGAGAGGGATCACATGCTGTTGGAAGTCGTCACGCCGCTCTTCTTTACGCCCAGAAATGGTACACTCGCTCGCTGCCTTGCTTCATCCATGCTTTCGTGGCGTATACAGTATGCGTATATATCGAGTACGATGGCTGGCGTTATAGAAGTTTATCTCTCTATCTCTCTCGTCTCTGCGTAGTACTTCTGCAGTTGCATTTACGTTGTCGTGTTCGGTTCTTCCTCGGTATGCTTCTATTCGACACGTGATGGCGCAGACTTGGGCTTCTGAATCACGCTCTCCGATTCAGCAACTTCTAGCGAGTCCCTGTTAAGTTGATTATTGGTTGCCGGGCTTCGTGTCACCCAGCCAGCTCCATCGCTTTTGTTTTTCTTTTTTCACTGCTCGGTGACTAATATGTTCGCGGTGCAATTTTCCAACCCTGGCATGGGGTTCTCCCTAACCGTGAGAACATCTCGCCGGTTGAATAATGGACGCACTTCCATGGCCTTCTCTTACAAAAGGCTTCGTTTGGTTCGTGCGACCGAGGAAGGTGGCCCCGTAACAATGGCCCAGGGAGAGACACTCGTAATTAGAAATTCAGTGGAGAGAACGGGGTTTCCCTTCGAACGAAGGCGCGGCAGGTGGGGGTTGGCGGCTTCACTGGTTGCCCAGCAGCTCCGGTAGATGGAGGCACCGACGCGGGCCTCTCTCTCCTTCTCTCTCTATTTCTCCCGGCATGCCCCGCTCCTCGTGTGTCGCCCTCGCCTGCCCTTCTTTGCTTTCACTCGGGCAGTCGTCATCCAGCGCAGCCGTTGTGGCGCGCCGTCGTTTTAGCCGTGGTGCTTGTAGCTTCGACGGGTGGGGTGTGTCGTGTTTGTGTGTGAGTGTCGCGGGATGCTGCAAGATTGACTGCGGATTGTGTCGTCGCTCGGATCTGATTTAGCCTCATCATACTCTCGTCCGTTCCACGCGCGATCGGGTGAAGCCGTGTCTTCTCGCGCTGTTCCGACGGTGTGACAGAAAAAAAAAGAGAGAGACCGTCATTTCTCCAATCGAAGGATTTGCTTGCTGCTGTGTTTTCCGGAGCGGTAGGTTGGCTTCGAAAAAATCCCGTGCGGATTACTGCTGTTCCCGATCGCTGGTGGCCTTTGGCGTTGCAGCGCTTTCGGGGCTTCTTCCACCGGTTTCGCGTGCTTTTGTGAACAGGTGCTCGCGCCTCGGCATACCAGCGGTCCTCGGGAATCGACGCCTCCCTGCTCGGCCGCCGTCCGAGCGGGTCTCCCGCTGCCTCCTCTCTCACTTCTCTGCCTGGCGAAAGAAGAGAAACCAGCTCGCGCCGAACACTGACCTTGCAAGGCGCTGGGGCTGGCTGAGGCCATCGTTGTCTCGCGTGTTTGACGCTCTGCTCCCTACAGGAAGGAATACTTGGTGTATTTCGGATCTTGACGTCAGCGTTCGGTGCGTCGCGCATGCTGGATTAGACTCTTCGCACCTCGTCTTGTTCGGTGCCCCCCCAGAAGAAAGCACTTGTTGGTAAGGATCCTCCACCATTTTTTTTTAAACCTTTGTTCCTCTACAGGTGACCTCATGTGGCATGTGCCCGCCTTTTAATGTGTGTTCTGAGAGGATGTATACTACCTGAGCCCCACTGAAACTCGTTTGAAAGGAACACGGACAGGACGACGCGTGACACTGAAACTTCGCATAACTGACGTATTTGGACTCGAATGACGCTTTGCTTGGAGAAAATAACGTTTAATCAATGTGGCTCAATGCGAACAGCTAATGTTACGTTACGAGTGTGATCACCGCCGTTCAGTAAACTAAATTGTCAAAATCAATCAGCTTCTATTGGAAAGACTTTTGCACTGGAGTTCCATGCAGGCTAGCTTTATTAACTGTTGCGTGCAGTGGTCGTTTGCCCTCAAACGCGGACATCTGGCATCGATCGTATTTATTATTTAATTTTTTCGCAGAACGAGGGCTCTTACGAAAACAGAGAGGAGAGTGAACGACAGATCAAAACTAGTGCGTTTACCAGCGTTGGTTTCCGAAGCATCGGCTTAGTGTACCTTCAGTTTGCATTTGCTGGAAAATGAGAAATGCAAAGCGGCATCACAGAGTGATGAAATCACGCGTCAGGGCGCTCACGAAGAGCGTGGTGTAATTAGCCAACGAAGTCATATTCGCCATATGTTCGCAACCCTGAGAGACTCCGAGAGAGGAATGTATTATGGGCATTTAGTGTAAGAATACCTTTCCGCGCCAGATAACAGCCACAGCCGATGCACCACCGCGGGCCGTCGCATCGCAGTCTGGGAGGCAGCAACATCGAACGTTCCTTTAGCCTGGCCCGTTTATCTTGTGCCGTTGTCACGTGCGGTTGAATTCGGGGGCCACGACTTTTGTCCTGTGGCACAGCAGCCCCCCTAATCTGCTCCCGTTCCGCCATCACGCGTATGGTCCGCAGTAGCTGATAGCCCCCGTCGTTTTGAGTGTAAAACCATTGATAAGGCTAGTTCCTAAGAAAATCTGGTAGAAACGGTACGTCGGTGCAACCTGGAGAGGGGTTAATCTCACACCCAAGGTATGCCTAAAGTCGACCCTCGCGTCGGGATGGAATTCCGAAATGGTATTCTTATTTTCGTATTTCATTCACAAATAACTATTTCGGTCAGTCTTGGACGCACTGAGAAGTCACGTCAGCCCTTGAATACGGTACACGCACAAACATACATAAAAGGTGGTTGAATCGCCCCTTCCAAAAAATAAATTCGGGCTACGTCCCTGTACTGTAAATACCACCTTTTATATATGAATGCATAGATCCGCATAAGAAACAAATGGGAAATATATAGTTGTACGTGAGTAAAGTCTTACCTGGTATGTCGATGCTGTTCTATTGTCCGACCTGCTGAGCACGTAGGGTACCGAAACCTTGGCCTCCGATGTATACAGCAACTCAAACCCCTAACAGGCTCCGACCTAACAGCGAACGTTTCAGGTTGCTGCAACGGTTTATTATTTTCTTTTTTCCTTCCGACAGTCATTTCGGTTATTTCACGGGTCTGTGCAAGACCCGCACGTGCTATCCTGTTCTTCTCTTGCAATACCGGTGTCCTTCCTTACCCACACGATGGACCAAATCCGTCTTTTCCGCGGCGGACGGCGCATTACGCGGGCCCACGTATCGTATTTGTGCCACCCATGCCGTGTCCGCGGACAGAAAATGCCAAACTCCTTTCCGCCAAATGATTCGCGCAGACTAACACACGTGTGGCGTGACTTGGAGTGCCTCCGCTGCACGCTCGAGGCACTCTAACGCAACGCCCCCAGAATACCATTCACCGATTTTATTGCGCAGAGCATCAAATAAACGTTTTGTTCACTCGCTCCAGATGCGAGATTTCGACGACGTTTGCGGTGTAACATTCAGAAATGGGGTCATTTTTTTTTTTCGTTTGATTTCGCAGATTTCGCCGACAATGTTTAAAGACATCGCAGGCGTTTCCCAACACATAACGTAATGCCGGCGGCTCTGCAGGCGAGGTTCTCCAAGTTCACGCGTTAAGCTGAACAGCCTCTGATAAAAACGCATAAGGAGATATCTTGCCTGAACGGTACACTTGCCTGAAGCAAAGTACCGTAGCGTGACCTGCAGTCTTGTTTACGTTAATATCACTCGCCTCATCACGGTGTCCTGGCGTTGTGCCAGATCCCACGAGTGACAGCAACCTAACGAACTGTTGGTCCGCTATTAAAGAAAACGTGTGAAAATCACAGCATATCCACCGAATGAATGATGATAAATGGGGCGATGCTTCCGTCAATCCGTACGTGTTTGTGTCCGTTTGTCCTTGTCTGTCTGTCCGTCCGTCCATCTAGTGAACACTTCAAGTACCGCCATGTCGCTTCTTTTTATCATACAGTCTTCATATACAAGTATGGCCATCCAGCGGACAATGCAAGAACTAAACGAGAGTATGTACGAGATTTCTGCTGTCAGCGCTTTGTTAACACCGAGAGCGTGATAACGAAGCCGCGCTACGTTTTTCATAATATCTGCACATGCGGACATGTGCACGAAGGCGGGTATGTGCCACAGGTTATACGCACTACGACAATGGAGGATGCACAAGCCTCGCCATAAGGAGCGTCGCCCCTGAAGAGCTTGTTTATCGGGACGTCCGAATGGGTGTAATGCACTTTCACGTCGGTGCTCTCTTCCGGAAGCCGAGGAATTGTTCTCCAGGCCTCTCCTCTTTTTGTTAACGAGCCACGCCGCTGCATGCGGCGATTTGCACTGCGCTGCTGCCCTTTCGCTGCAGGACTGCGTGCGACTGGCCGGAGTCGTAACGGCGTCGTTTTGTCCGCGGCGACCTCATTCTGCGCGTCGCGACCGACTAGGGGCTTTACGGCCGACTCGTTTTGCGTGCCCCCTGGCGACCCGAGTCTCTGGCGAACGGGGACAGAGCCGTCGCTCCTGTACTCGTCGTGCCTTCTTTCCTCTGCGTCGCCCTTCGCTTTGACGAGGACCTTGTTGCACTGCGTGGCGCTGGCAGCCGTACGCGGAAGCCCCTTTAGGCCGCCCGGCATCGTGCAGGCCGAAGGGAAACGCTTTTGTCTCTTGGACGTTGCGGCGTCGGCGCTCGCTTCTAAAACTGCGCTCCCAGGAAGCTAGCTGCTCTGTGGTCCGGTTTTCATTGTGGGACCCCTTTGGCACCTCGGTTGATTGAGGTTCCGCTCTTGGAGTGGCTGCGAGCTCGACCTATGGATGGCAGTGCCGTTTCGTTGTGGGCGGGTGGTCGGTCGGCAGCAGCGTGCGCGTCATTGTCAGACGGTTGAGCCCATTGTCAGGTGTAAGGGAACGGGCGTTCACTGCACGACGCGGCACGACTTTCGAGATCGCCGCCCGATCCGGTCAATCGCGTTTGCAAATCTTGAAGGAAACGCGCTTGTACACGTCTTACGCTCTCTGTAAGGACGTCAAGCAACCCTAACTATGGTGGACAAAAACGTACATAACTGACATGCCTCGTTCACATTTTATGAGCCCTTTGTAGGCTGCTTCAACTTATACCTCGCCTTCCCGCTAACTCGTCCCGGCGCATCTTGTTGCGCAACATGTGTAAGATCAGTCTTCCTCGCTCAGTACACAAGAGATAAATAATCTGTAACTGATGTCCGTGCTTAGAAGTGGACGATTTTGGTGAGGTGTCTCACTCGAAATAGTTTTTTTTTTTTCTTTACGGTGAGCTTCGGGTCTTGCTTGCACTCATTTTTTTACTTATCAGCGGTCTAACCGCGCTTGATCGAGCGCGGTGGCACCTGACCAGCCTAGTGGGCCCTTTCAACGGACCTTTCCTCGCTGCGCAAATCGACGCAGCAACGAGGACAAGAACGATAGCACCCACTGAAACGAGGAGCGGGGAAGGGTGGCCAGCCCGCCGGGGATGACTCATCGACAGCGCGCGGGACCGGCCCGCACCGGAGCTACACCGCGGAGCTGTGAGCGCCTGTTTTGCCAAAGAATAGATGGGGGAAATAGTAATCGAACAAAGCAAAACGGTCTATTCTGTCTCGTGAGGTTTTCTTCCTAGCAGTCAAGGCCCCCACCTTGAGCCGGATAGGTTCTTTCTTTGTTTCCTTTCTTTCTTTCTTTCTTTCTTTCTTTCTTTCTTTCTTTCTTGCTTGCTTGCTTGCTTGCTTGTCTCGACGCAGAGAGATTTTCGGGGCACTTGGTGTATTGTACAGTGTATGTGCGTGTGCTTCTAGAGTCTGCGATAGAACAGTGGCAAGTTTGCGCCCAGTTATCTTTAACCACACTGTGCTCTTCTTGGCCTCTGAACTGCCCCTGCACGGATGGTCGATGGACGTTCTTGTGGCTCAAGTTAAATGAAGTAGCAATGTTTGGGGCGTATCATTTGCGGCGTTATTTGAAAGTAAACGGGGGCGTTTGAGATTCTAATAAGTCGTGCGTCATGCGAACGTGGAACTGCAAGTGATTTGTATATGTTTTTCTAGATACTCGTTGTCTTACGTGCAAAAGGGTTGAGTCATCCAAATACCAAGGATGTGTTCGCACGTTCCGCTTACGGGGGCGCCTGTTTCATAACTTGTGAACTCCCGAGGTTCGAGATTCGGTCCGTAGTTTTGAGTGATTCAAACTCGACCGTTATCTATGCTTGTTTTTCCGAAGTTCTAAAAGGTTATGGCGATTATAGGATTATAACGCGTGTTTCCGATATGTCGGAACGTCTCCGGTGCTTATGAATAAGTCGTGGTCGAATTAAAAGGTAACTCTAATGCAGCAAGGTTCAGTCATGTGGAATCGAGCTGTTTCAGACCTGGGTTATCTGGCGAATCTAGGGTGTAGGAGGGTGGCGGACGTTCAGACCCTTCCGGAATATTCCGATTGTGCATGCGTGTATTTATATACGCACACAAGCACACGCGGGAACGTACATAATGTGTGCCGAACCCCGCACGCCGATTGCCTTATGAAAAAGAAAAAAAAAAAATATCTACGCTACTCCCCGGATTGATAACCTTGACAGGGGGCACGTGTTTCTTGCCCGCTGCCGCATCGACAAGTATGGCCACCAACAAGGCCTTCTTGGCCTATTTAGGTCTATCTACCACACCGATAACCTTTTGGTAAGTGACAAGAAAAGAGACGCCTCTATATGCATGTGTCTCTCTCTATCAGTGCTTGGAATTGTGCGTCATCGTTTTTCCCCTCTCCGTGGCGGCGTGGCTTGCTCGTGTCATGAGCCGCCATCAATGCGCACCGCAGTCTTCCACTTCAGCCTTCTTTGCTGTGTTCAATTCTCGGTCCAGACATCACTCTCGGCCTCCCACACTATCCTGGAAGTCGTGGGAAATCGCGGTGTCGTGAAGGGCGGCGGCTGCCCGAGGACTCGTTTCTCGGCGGTGCCTCGGAATGCACCGCTCCCCACGGCCCGCCTCCGCAACTGCTCTCGCTTCCACTCCTCCCGGCGAGCGCATTGTTTGCTGCCCCTGCCTGTTATTTGGCCGCCTTTCGGTGGGTCCTCCGAAATCTTTAGCGCGAGGTGAATAGGCAGGGAGGGGGGGGGGGTTCTATTGTCATTGTCGAAGGTGACGTTCACAACACTCTCCTTTCTTCTTCTCGAGCCTTTTTTCTCGGACGTTTTGCGGGTGCTACGCCCTCCACTGCTTGGTCGGAATTCGCTTGTTGCCCGCTTCCACCTCTCTTTCACCCGGTTTTTGCGTCGTTTTGTGGCAGTTCGCCGCGGAGTGCTTCGCCATTGTCCTCTCGGGGGTTTTCTCTGCGGCCACTCGCTCCTCGCCAAAAGAAAGTTGGTCGTTGGTGGATGGGGATTATTTGGCGTTCCAATCTTGTTGCCGTTCGCGAGAGTGCTCTGACTGTTGGCTTCACGTGTGTTTCATTCTTTTTTTGTTTGTTCTTTTACGCAAATGCCTTATATGACACTTATGTAAATTAAATGCGGCCATATATGCTATATATGTCGACATATGTTGATACATTTTACTCTGTGTGAATGTCGATAGGGCCATGTTTAGTCTCATCCGTCCAGATATGGGGTATAATAGGGCAATATATGGCCTGGGTGGTTCAATTGGCCTTGAAGAGGAGCAGGGAACAACTTTTTGATGCCCCAAAATTATTCTAACCAATTTTTGTTCTGCCTTCGTCAAAAAAAGCGGTGGCCAGCTACCGGCGACGCCGTTGTCATGGCGTGTTTCAGTATGTGGTCCCTATTATATGAAGTGTGACGCCCATGCTTCGTGGGTTGTAGTAGGTGGACTCCCAAGTAATTTGGTTTTAGGCAGTCTCCATGCAGCTGGAGTTTCAGCTGTTTGTTTTGATTCCACCTTGGCAGATTTTGAATAGCCGGCGTTGTCTAGAAACAGAATCCGCTTCTGTGTACATTTTGTACACCTATGCGCTACTCAGATGCGGTGCCGCTATTTGTAAAATTTTCTGTTTTCGTGCTCGTTTATATAATATTATTTCCACAATAATCAACAGCTCGTTTATTTGAGATGACATGCGAAACGAGCGATCGTACGTTTTCCGTTAAAATCCTCCTATTCTTACCACACCAACGAGCCTTGGGAGTGGGCGTTGGCCAGATTCGGCCTCGTGGTGCAGCCAAAACTATGATGCAAGAATAAGCTTTCGGTGAAGGTGAGCTGGGCGAGGCACTGCCATGCTGTGAATGTAGGAGGATTTAGGAAGCTCGTAAGAATGATAAAACACGAGCGCTGAGCTAATTTTTGCCCTCGTGTCCGTCATTCGACTCCTCCGTTACTGGTATTCAGGGGCTTTAGTGTGTCGCGCTGTTCGTCTTCACGATCGTTAACGTAACCGCCCACGTTGATTTTTTTCTTTTTATACAACGATAAGAAAGTTTATACGAACCATTACTGCCTACTAGTGCCCGGAACGCAGCTGGTGCTCAAGGAATTGTAGTACAACAACGACGAAGCCAAGTTTCACTCACTTTCCCATTCGCTAAGAGCTGATTTCACGAGCGTCGAAACGCTGGCTCACAATTATATCCGGTCCCGATGTAAAATCTGCGCAACTGTCGACGAATAGAATCGGCGCAGTCAACGACATAATCATTCCGTCCCGTAAGAACTTCCTGGACTGGCGCAAGACAAACAGCCTGTGTCTGCGGCCACCTGGCGCTTCCTGGTCGCCAGAGGCGCGGCAGCCGAAAAGCCGAGAGGCCACCGGGTGATGATCGGTGGGCGGCTGCACGAGCAGCGTTCCAATTGGACCGCGTAGGCGTTCAATGTGCACGCTGCCTGCAGAGTAGGGCCGCGCGCGGCGCTTTCGTGCCCCACTTGTAGACGTTCTCCCGAGAACGCCATACATAGTTTATCCGCATGTTGCACTGTGCAAGTTTTCTTCACTCCTCCCCCCATCTTTCTCTTTTTCATCAGACACGAACATTGACATTCGGCGTCGACTGTCGTTTCCGTGACATCGGCGTCAGCACGAGTAATGCTAAAGGTCGGTACGTGATGACGTCTTTATGTCACGATGAGGTCACGTGATGACGTGATCACGTGACGTTGTCGCTTGATCGAAAGTGGACCGATCACGGAGGTAATGCAAAACCAGGTTGAGGTGCAGAAAGAAATACCTTTGGTCTTGGAGCCAGTGCAAAACCATGTTAGGTGCAGATAGCTTTCGCAGTCGCCCCGCCCCGGTGATCTGGTGGCTAAGGTACTTGACTGCCGACCCGCACGTCTCGGGTTCGAATTCCGGCGGCGGCTGCATTTGTTATGGAGGCGAAAATTCTTGCCCTTATGCTCAGATTTGGGTGCATGTGTTAAAGAACCCCGGGTGGTCGAAATTTCTGAAGCCTCTCATAACGTCGTCTCTCATAATCATAAGGTCGTTTTGGGACGTCGAACCCCACATATCAATCATCCATCAAATTAACCATTTGCAGTAGGGTGTGGAAGATCAATAAATCTATCGATCGGCTTGTACCGATTCGATTTCCTTCAAGTCGTCTTCGGCGAATACATAGCGGACCTTTGTTAGCTTTCTTTATTAGTCGAAGCAGCCTTCAACGGTACTGCA
Organism: Rhipicephalus microplus; assembly: GCF_043290135.1. Taxonomy (NCBI): domain Eukaryota; kingdom Metazoa; phylum Arthropoda; class Arachnida; order Ixodida; family Ixodidae; genus Rhipicephalus; species Rhipicephalus microplus. Next base: position 36,726,619 of record NC_134704.1, on the reverse strand, counting down.
CGTAATTCCTTTGGTGGCTCCGCGTTCACCGACCGGGGCCTTACGAGGCTCGCACCGCTTTGTTCTTTCCCGCGCTGCTGCTATTTCCGAGTTGTTCGCGGAAGTGGATGCTCCATTGTCTCAGCTCGATCGTCGTGTATGGAGACCTTGTTGCGCTATAAGTGGTGACCCTTTGTTAGCTATGGCAGTAGTATGTGTACTTGTAACTGGAAAAGTAACGTAACGCGAGCAGGTTATGGTTGTACGCTAGAAGCTATACATGTTTCTGCTGTAACGCAAGTACCTTTCGCGACGCTCGTCTTCATTTATGAAGTGCCAAATAGAAGAGCCGATACACTCTTGCGTCAGCCAAAGTGACCTGGTGTCCATTTAGTGTGGTACCAACGAGGCCCTTCTGTACGATTCCTAATTGGAGTGGTTATTAACATTTCTAGTCGTATTTCGAACCTGACTAGCCAGTAAGAGAAAAGAATGTCGGCGTGAGTTGGCGATGCTTTTGTATTTCCTTCTTTCTTACTGTCTCCATTTTGTTTTGTTTTTATGCTTACGAGTTCACTGTGCAGTACTCATTCATCGAAACATCCAAATTTACGGCTATGCAATCCACGGGTATACATTCGTTTCGAGTGCTATGTCGACGTAATTTCGACTCGGACACAATTGGAGTCAGCATTTCACTTTGTAGTCATATTTCAATCAATAACTAGCAATTGATCATAACAGCCGTTGTACTTGAATAACGATCTCGAGAGTGCTGTGCATGCGCATTTGAACGCCTTCCTCGTTAGGTGGCTGTCCCGAATCGCGCGTAGATTCGCGCCCACTTCCGTACGTGTTATTTTCCGAAGGTGGTGCACTGTTTTGTCTCTTCGTATTTCTCGCTATGCGTTTCAACATTTTGTCGAATAACTCCCCCGCCAGAAAGTAAACGTAGAGGGTGTTTTCTCAGCTCCTGCATGCAGGCCGGAGGATGTGTGCGCCGCGTCTTTCTCGAAAGCGAAATTGAGCCCATGCACGACGACTCGGAAGCGTAGTTTTCTTTTCCTGTTTCTTTTTTCTGTTTTTCAGGCGTCCCCATGGAAACTCTTCGCGTCAACAACGCCACCGAGCGTGCGTATTAGCCGAGAGAACTTATCGTCGCGAGTCACGCATAATCTGCACCAAATGCGGCGGCGCGCGCGCTACACATTTTTTGCCGAGGTTCTCACGTGGCCCCCGCTTTTTACATAAGCGTGGAGAAGCATTTTGTTGGGCGTGTGCGTTTCAATTCTCCCTCTCTCTCCCGAGGCTGATACACGTGAAACATCGATGAGGACTCATCGGTGTGAGATATGCGCGTCGGGGTGTAGCGTGGGCGTAGTCGGTACCCTCTTCGCGCCGTGTGCCCTCGGATTCCACCGCAATCATGGCAAAAGAGTATAGGGAGTCGGGAGGGGCGGCAGGGGAGGTATGAGGGGGCTCTTCGCGACGCAGGTGGAGGATGCATGTGGACCGGTTTGTGCGCTGTCTGCGTGCGCCTGCTGTGCGATTAGCTAACGTTGGACGACGGCGCGCGCCGCCGTCCGACGGGGAACGGTGCTCGTTCCTCGAGCTATCTAGCCAACGGCAAGCACCTTCCGGTTCTTTTCTTCTTCGGCTGCGTGCCGTAGCAGCTTCAACGCCGTACTTTACTCGTTCGCCTCAGCCCCGTCTCTCTGGAATGCAGCGCTTGCGCTCTGGAGTTGAGTGCGTCGGTGCAGAAAACTAGCTTTTCGCGCGTACGTGCCCTACGGAGTTTCCTCCTGAAGTCGCCGGAGGCAACCTGGTTCTAGTAACGTTGGCCGGAGGTAGCTTTGCCGCTAGCGTCTGCTGCGAGTCCGTTTCTTTTTACCCGAACCTCGTTATTTTGGCGTTAAGCTGGTTTGGGGTTTGGTTATGTTACCCTTCCAGGAATCCCTCTGTTGGAAGAGCTCAGCCAGAAGCGATCGCCGCCATGATTTAACGTGATATCCTTCTTATTTGCCTTCACTGGCCGGCAGCGTTCACATCTTTTAAACGCCGTCTATTTGGCCCTCTCACGACTAATCCTCACAGGGTAGATGACCTTCTCAGGGTTGTTTTCAATCTCAGGTTCAGGGGTGCGCTTAAGTATCAGTATTGATGAATATTTCTAGCGAAACATTGTGCTACGAGTAACGTGTTATAAAGTGATAGTGATTTGAACAGGCACTGTTATCTGGTTATTTCGGTTTGAAGGAATAATACGCAATAATTTGGAAGTTTCCAGAGATAATTTGTAACATATGCCAGCACCAGGACCTTTGACGTCCTCAACCAACACATGGTTCAAACATCGCCTCTTGCGTATACTATCGCAGAGCTATACTTAGTTCTGCTAATACTTGTGCTCATTTCATTCGGTGGACGTGGCTCCGAGGGGCTGGTTCTTTTTCGTTATCCTGCATTATCGAACGGACGCTCGGATAGGTCGAGCTGACTGAGGCGTATCGACGAGCCGCATGCTTCTGCAGCGTCGCTTATCCCACTCTTCGTCGCTTATTGTTCTTTCCCGCCTTTTTCCCGGATGTCTCGCCAAACTGTGCGCTCAATAGCAGCCGAGTACGACCGCGTTCTGTCATCATCTGCTCTCGGTTCTCCGTCCCCCCCCCCCCCCTCTCCGTCTGTTGTGTTTTCTTCTTCCTTCCTTTCTTCTGTTGTTCCCCGTCGTATTGATGCTTCCTGCGTCTGGCGAGCCGAGGCTGCAGCCGTCTCTTGTCCGCGTCGCCGCCGCGGTGGTTGCAGCGGGGCAGACTGCCTCCCGCTTGATTAGTCTCCCGCCGTGCGAGACCCACTCGGTGGGAGTCCGCCGTCGGCTGTGGCCCGGCGCGCGAGCTTAGCGTGCGTGCTCGAGCGTCGCCTTCCAGATGGCCGCGGCGCAGCTTCGACGTGCCAAGCTTTGGACGGCGGCTCCCTTTGTGGTCATTGGTAGTACGTGCCAGCCCTCCTCGCCTCATGCTTGTCTCATTTTTCACCCATTCCATCTGGAACTGAGCTGTTGCGCCTATAGTGTGACGTACATAGTTCTCAATGACCCCACTCCGCCTACCCTGCCCCCTTCATCCTTTCGGGTCTGCGTTCATCGGCCGCACGAGAGAAATGCGAATTGCAGCTGACACGTATAAACAACTCGCATTGATCCTACTTGACGTACCTTAAAACGTTCGCTTGCTACCTGGCCGTTATCTCAATCTTTTCGATGCCGTTCAGGCGGAGCACACCTGCGCACGACGCGATTGATCGGAGGCCATTAATAATAATTGTTGTGGTTTAATGACGTACCAATACCACGGTGTGGTGACGAGGGACGCCGCATATAGTGTAGGTCTCCTGAAATCTCCACCATCTGGTGTTCTTTAACGTGCACTGACAACGTGCAGTATACGGGCCTTGTCCGTGGCCTGGTCGAAGGTCAAGTCCTAACGACGAAGATGTGCGTGCGCTTGTTTATTTTCGGACGTCTCCTTAGCGAGGCTTCCAGCTACACTGCGACGTATTATACGATTTTGTGTTTACACGAAGACGCGGCGCTTGAAGGTAGTCGTGATTTAGTTTCTTGCGGTTAGCGTTTGCTGCGCTTACCATTCGAAAACGGCGTTGAACTGCGACTTCAAGAGATGCTGAACGAATTCATGTTCCGTGAAAAGAAAGGCATGGTCATTCGTCGTCACATGCTTATGGCTATGGCGGTGGATGTACAATGAGAAGAAAAACAGAAGCATCCACTTAAAAAAATACTTCTGGTTTTATAAGAGCATCCGTAGTCCCACACGACCTTGTTTTTAATCGAAGTAATACCCGTTTTTTAATATATGGGGACATATATGTCATGTTGTCAAAATTACCGTGGTCATTCATCTTATCGAACGGGATCAGCTGCACAATAGCAGGTTCGAGCCTTACGATTGGGCTGCTTTTATTGAAAGGCTCGTTCAAATTTACGTCAAATATCGGCCTCGCCGCGGTGGCCTAGTGGCTAAGGTACTCGGCTGCTGACTCGCAGGTTGCGGGATCGAATCCCGGCTGCGGCTGCTGCATTTCCGATGGAGGTGGAAATGTTGTAGGCCCGTGTGCCCAGATTTCGGCGCACGTTAAAGAACCCGAGATGGTCAAAATTCCCGGAGCCCTCCACTATGGCGTCTCTCATGATCATATGGTGGTTTTGGGACGTTAAACCCCACATATCAATCAATCAACGTCAAATATCGATCCGATGGGGTGCAGCTGTACGGGAATTTAACCAATTTGATTTTACTGATAGCTTTGTTCCATCAGGTTCTTTCTGCGGTAAGGCATGGAACTCAGAGCATACCACTTGTGTTATCCCTTGACCAACTAGTATTACCGTTGGTGGATAGGCCTGAGCTGTTGGCTCGCAACACGAGTGAAGGTCGACAGTCTGATTTATCTGTTTGGTCTTGTCTTAATATCTTTCATTGTCGGCTTATTTCGCTCTGGCTTTACCTTCAACGGCTACAACATCGTGAAAGTATGCTGCTGCCGTATTGGATGGAAAAGAATGATAGGCGAGGGTCCAGTGTCAAGGTCACATGACAGCTTGCGCAGCAGTGAGGTGTTTCGCCAGCAGGCGCAGGTGCATTTGATAATTACGTCACATCAATAGGTCGCAACATCCCCCTTCCAATCGCAGCGCGTTTGGAATATCCAAGGCCGTGACTTTCGGCAGCGGATGTATCCTCGACGGCGATGGTGCGCTGGATTTCACTCGCTCGAGTTGGGTTGCTTTGAACGAGTTCTCTTCGTGCAAGGTCCCCCACATAACGCTGTGTAGAACTTCTCCTCGGGCTACTGGCCGCAGTAGTGATGTAATCTTTTCCGCGCGGTCGGTTTATGCCATGGGAACGCACCGCAGAGTGGCTTTCAAACGTGTTGCGCCGAAGGAGAATGCTGGCGTGGGGGGTGATGTTACAGAAGGGCGGCACTTCAAAGGGACGGCCTTCCACGCGCTACCTGTTCCAACTTGCTACCCGACTGCGCTCGGCATAAGCCCGGCGTCGCGCTAGCTCGCTCGCTCTGCATGATTTCGCTGCGTTGTGCGACCTCCGATAGAAGGGCGGCTCGTATTATCCCTGCTTTGTCGCTGCTGCACGTATGTACTGCCAGGTGCACGAGAATACATATAGTCGTTAATTAGATGAAAGCTGTACGCTTTTTAACGTCTCGTCATTTCGCTCACGGAGACGAGGTTCGTCTCATCCGTTCTGGCAGATTTCAAAATGTGAAATCCACTTTTATTTCGTATAATTCAAATGATACGTAGACGTACTTGTGAAGAAGGAGGTCTTGATAATCGTGAACCGTACCGCTTGTGGAAGACAGATAGTAAAGCGTAACTTGGACTAGATGGTGCATGCCGACGTTTCGAACATACTCTGATTGAAAGAATCACAGCGAAGAAGACAGGGGCCCCCGATGACCTCTGTCCGTCTGCGTTGCGATCTCTTCGATCAGTGCGTATTCACAACTTAGGGTGAGCAAAAAGATTTGATTGATATGTGGGATTTAACGTCCCAAAACCACCATATGATTATGAGAGACGCCGTACTGGAGGGCTTCGAAAATTTAGACCACCTGGGGTTCTTTAACGTGCACCTAAATCTGTGCACGCGGACCAACAACATTTCCGCCTCCATCGGAAATGCAGCCGCCGCAGCCGGGATTTGATCCCGCGACCTGCGAGTCAGCAGCCGAGTACCTTAGCCTAGACTAGACCGGAGAGCAAAAAGACGTAGCAAGTAGAAATCGAATGACGCTGTTTTCGGGATCGTGAAAGCGAACCGTTATTTTAATTGCTGTTTCGTTTCGTAGATGGCGCCTTTGATTTATAAATATTTTAACCTTTATACTCATTGTGTGCTAAGTTAGCCTTTTAAATGTTGGGGAAGGAGAAGAAAAAAGAAAGTAATAACATGTGCAAGCCTTTCGAGTGTCTCGTGTTCTTCATACTCGCCAATCGCGCCCGCGTTGTTATCGTGGCCCTTATAGCTGAGCTGGTGCGGGGCTTCTTCCACGTATGGGACTGCATTTCGTGCTAATGGAGCCGCGTATGACCGTCATTCTCTCTGATGCCTCCACGTATGTGTGTATTACATTCGTCGGATATGCGCCCTCCTTTCATTTCGCCGCCCTCGCCGTCTCGGCGAATGTATGTGTAGTGGTACTCCACCTAATTTGCGCCTTCCCAGAAAGGAGCCCTCGTGATTCAGAGGCCGCGATGATGATGGAGCACTCCGGCGGCGTTGGTTTTGCGCTGTCTGTGCGCGGCGTCGGGAGATGCCTTTCGGCTCTTTCTTTCCCGTGCTCCGGTCTTCCTTTATCCTCTCTGCCTTCCAAGTCGGGCTTCCTTTGTTCGGCGCCCTCGCCCCTCCGACGTCGCATCGTTGCTGGAATGACGCCTTGCTGGTACGAGATCCTCTTATTTATAAAGGGTTGGCAGAGACTACGAAGTGCGCTTTCCTCGAATAAGAGATGTAAGCTGTATACGGGTTCCTGGGAAGGCGGGCCTGATTGGAATGCATATCCGTTTATTTTGTGTCCGCTTTTTTTTTTCATACCTGCGTACTTTGAATTTATGCAGGTGCATCAGAGAAATAGATTACGCATATGTGCGCATTTTACAACTGTGCTTTTAAAGCACACAGGTTTCTCATGATTACTGTCATGCATATGCGAAAAAAAAATTAATTACGGAGACGAGGTAGCGAGCGTTTATTGCTGCTTTGTGCCCCCGGTAAACATACGGTGCTATGAGTTGCAGTAGCAGTAGTAGTAGTAGTTTCAGTAGTAGTAGAAGTAGTAGTAAGTAGCAGTAGTACCTTCTGTTTACGTCGCGCATCCTCTCCGCGAACATATTTACCGCAAACTAGTCATATCGGCCGAAATGTACGGGGCAGAAATATCAACATTCCATCGCTGCACCCCCGTCGCCACTTTTTTTTTTTCCTTTTAGATAAAACGTTCTTGAAAGATTTTTTTTTTGTAAATATAATGCTCGCACCTTTTCTTTTAGAAATGGTTATCGGGCGTCTGCCTGGTAAGCGACGAAGTTTCTTGTTGGAAACATTTCCAGGCTCGCCAACTTATATTATGTACTTCAAACTCTCGTTACTTCGTTTGTGTACGCTCCATTGAATCGGTATTGCCACTACACAGTTCTCACACATTGAAGGCTTCCTGTTTCTGGGCCATGCGAAGGAGCTGAAGCGCGGCAATGCACGCTATAGCATATCGTGCGCGGCCTTGCTCTTTCATTATCGCGTTTCCCGCGCGAGTGTTGACCACAACCGACGCCGCGGTTGGTGTCGGCACAGTTTCGCCTATGTATCTGCCTGGCTGCTGCTACCCTGCACTCTTTGTACGACGAAACATGCATTATGACGAAGGGGGAAAAAGAGAGAGATACAAAGAGGGAGCGCGGTCGCTGCTCTTGCCGTTTACAATTGAATTGGTCGGCTTTCGCTTGATTGTTGTCTCCACTCTCTTGCGTCTGTTGCGTCCGTTTCGTTGTTCCGTTTCGCTTTTTTTTTTGTTAAATTTAATCTCACTTTCTCTGGCTTCCTGGTTCTGTCATTGTACCGGGCGCCCACTCGACACCCCTCCATTCACTCTATACTCTCTATGCGCTCGCGTGTACTTAGATATAATGCCGTGCGTGATGGCCGAGGTTTTTTCTCGGGCTAGAGACCTCCGCGCATTCATCCATCGCTCTCGTTACTTGGCGAGCCGTCGTGCTTCCTTGTTGGGGGGGGGGGGAGCAGGACTGGCTCGGCCACTGACGTTTCTCGCCCCGACCGCAACAAGAGGCGCCCGCCCCCCCTTTTTTTTATTTCCCTTGTGCTGTTCTTCATTTGCCTTGCCTTGTTTTTTTATTTTTTATTTAGTCGTTTGCCACACAAGGACCGCGCGCTGGCCGCTGTCCTGCTTCTGTTCTGGGCGAACGCGCCGCTCCCTTGCGGTGGCCAGGAAACTGTCGGGGCCACGACGACGCGTTACGTACGTTGCCGCGTGCTACGAATAGAACCCACTGAACGGGAGTGTTGCGTTCAGCGAGTGGGTAAGCGGCAGCAGCTGTCGGCTCGTTCCATTCACTTACGTTGTTGCGTCTTATCGTTCTCCTCCTTCCTTCTTGATCGATGTTTGAGTTACTACCGAAGGACGGGCGGTGAAACGATCGCCCAGTCTTCGCCCCGTTTTCCTGGTAGGTATAACGTAACGGTTGCCTTTCCGACCGGACGGGGTCGTTCCGTTTTGATGGAATAGTCGAGACGACCCTGTTTTGGAGGGCAAAGGTCAAGGGGCTTTGGAAGGACTGCATCAGGGATTTATTCCAGGTAATAAACATTGACTCCGAAGTATGTAATGACGCTTGATTACCTCTGTCAAAGCCACCTCTACCCCTCAGTTCAATTAGAATATATGTATTGACATCTACAGATGCGTAACGCCCCGGGGCTTTGTGCACCGCAAATCGAAGGTTGGCGCTTAAACTTATGCCTTTGTGATGGCAACTTGCGGTCGCGAACGTTAAAGAGTGAGAAGGAAATGGTGAACCAGAAAGTATTCCGGTTGGCTATTCTATTTTGGGAATCAGGGAAGATCGTTGAAGGTGCTAACAACAATAAGCGCAAAAATTTTATTTTTTTAGACAATACATTGCAACAAACACGAACAACTTTTGTGGCAATGTCTCTGCTCCTAATGTATTCTGTTTAGTATGAAGTACCAATTTTCCGAATCCTCACGTTAGAACGTCCGCTGGTGAAATCATCTGAGGAGCGTGAAATCGGATAAATCTCGATAACTTTTTTTTTTCGTTTGTGTGAAATTTTTATTCCATTTTGCGAATATCCTTACGAAGTGTACTTGCGGCACAACACCGCTCGTTTGCCGAAGAACCGACTGCAGGACGTGGAGCGGCCACTGTTTTTTGCATTCGTATCGATGCTTTGCCCAACCGCTATACGCACAGTGCATGCAGCGTGGATTCTCGTGCGATATGCATCCCCACCCTGTTATATGCCCATACCGGGCATAAGCGGATGACTGTGTGTACGCCATAAATGCGTGACTTCGACACTCCCTGCCGCAGGGAACGTTGCAGCGCAGGCTCATTTAGCCGACCGTTTGCATAAGTAATCCAGCCGCTTGATTTGTGCGCAGGTGAGTGTGTACCGAATCGAGGCGTGTTAGTACAGACATATTCGCCTATACGCGCGTAACGGATGGAATCCTTCTTTTCCGCGTCCAGTTCGCCTACGCCGAGTGGCCTCGCCTGCTGAGGCCGTGGTGGGTTGTGTCACGTCGACGAGAATCGAAAGGAGGCGGCCGCGCCGGTTTCTCGCGTTTATAGCGCGTGCATGCATGAATCATCGCGTAGCAATGGTCGCTGCCGCAGCCACTCTGTGTATACGGTGCGTGCGTGTGTGCGTGTGTGTGCCCACCGGGCGGCATCGTGATAGAGCCCCGATTTGCATACGCGGTCGCCTTCGGTGTGTGAGCGCGTGCGCACGCCCGCGAAGGACAGCGTGCTCGTTAGCGTCGCCGTTCGCGCGCTTCCCACGTATTATCATACAGCGCCCGGGGCAAGGCCGTCTTTAGTCGCGTTGGCTGAGCAGCGCGCCCGTGTCCTCTCCTTGCTGGCGTCTCGAAGGGACGCGACCTTTTTGTGTTCGCAGCTTCTCCAGCGGTGAGTGCTGTCAGATCTCCCCGTGAGATCGCGCGCATTGTAGCCTTTGAGAAAAGGACGTGTGTTCTATAATAGCGCTGACTCGGCGGGGGTGGTTGATTGATTCTCGGCGGTGTTGAGGGTCTCAAGGGCGTACACCTTCGACTCGTGAGAGATGCTCTGTAACGTCTGAGTAGGAGCGATGGCGTGAGTCGTTTTCATGCTTTCGCGAGCTACATTTTCTTTGGGGCGACTAGGCTGAAGTCAAGCAAGCGTGGAACTTGTGCGCTTACGTTACGGCACGTTTTGTATGGTCCGGCGCAGTCAAGTCTTGTTGGCACGAATCTGGTAATAGTTCAACGTAGCTTGTTATACTTGCGATGGTTTCGAGAGTGCTGCGTATCAGACGTGAGGAAAGTGGATGCGTTCATGTGTATCTGTGTGAACTCAGTTCTATAAAAAGGCGTATTATTTTAGCACATCTAGCGATGCCTTCAAATGATCTGAACTCGAGCGAGTATGTCTTGTGTGTGTGTGTGTGTGTGTGTGTGTGTGTGTGTGTGTGTGTGTGTGTGTGTGTGTGTGTGTGTGTGTGTGTGTGTGTGTGTGTGTGTGTGTGTGTGTGTGTGTGTGTGTGTGTGTGTGTGTGTGTGGCGCTTCACAAATTGACAAGAAAGTCAACGCGGGGGCAAGCACTACCACTTACTTCTTGAGGTTAATGACCTTTTTTTTACCCCCTGTATTGCTCTGTGTGCGAGCGGGCGTCGCGGAACATCGGCTTTTATTACGCCTGCGCCCGAAGGCACACACACACACATGCGCTCTGCACGCCTGTGGCTCCATCTGGCACGGCGGACGTCGTTTTAGCTCTGACGCTTTTGTCCACAAGCAAGGCCCACGCACCACCTTTTCCAGCTGTCTCCCCTCTCTCCGGTCGTAATCGGATTGTCTGGCGCTGCATCGCGGCCGTGCACAATGAGGCAGCTCCAGCCGAGGCCGTATAGTACGTGCCTTTTTACTATACAGTGGCTGGCCACTCTACTTTCACTTCCGTTCTCACTTTTCGTTTGCCCAACTTTCGCTGTTGTACGTTTAGCGTTTACATTTTAAACCGGAGATGGCTCTGAGAGCTCACGTCAAAGGCACACACACATGCGGGACGGGACACACAAGGGCGGGAGTACTGCGAACCAAGACATATCGGGCCAAATACGAAGGGGTAGACACAGTATGCAGTGCGTGTGGAGAGTAAGAAGAAACTGCCGAACACTTGATAATGTTCTGTGAAGGGCTTCACCCTATAGTTCAGGATGATGGCGCTGAGTTTTTCAAAGCACTGGGGTTTAGGTACCGGGAGGGCAAAATAAACTTTAAGCGGGTAGACTTAACTAGAAGGAGGTTATCTGATTGGTGTCTAAAGTCAAGGCACGAGTGAAAATTAAACTCTTCACTGCAAAGTACGAATCCTCAAACTCACTTTTTAAGGAAAAAATATATACTTTTTGGTTCATTAGGTATTACGGCTTGGTGGCGCTAGCTACCGCCCGATCTAAAGGGTACAGCCATATCCATCCATCCATCCATCCATCCATCCCATGAGACGGCACGTGCAAAAATGTAGTGCACTGTATTTACCTAAACTTTTGTGTGTTTTTTTTTAAATGATAATGAAGATATCTTCCTTGGCCTGTTCCACTCGCGTTCTGAATATGTCTGGCCGCATTCACATTTCTTGTTTACGCCCACGTAAGCAGGTATATACATTCGTCTGGGGTTTCGGCACCACTGATAGAATAGTGATCCTTGAGCTGCAAGTATATGCTAGCAAGTCTACAGAATGTTGGGATTCGGTGGTGGTCGGGAATGGCGTGTCTTCTTCATTGGAGTTTGCAACACTGAGCATTGTTTAGCGCTGGCGTATAATGGCTCTAGGGTGGCTTCAGGTGGCTAAATATGTTCTAATAGCTGATTGAGTCGGCTAACGTCAACAAAACGCGTTTAGTGGTCGTTAAGTCGGCTAAGATTAGCTCGTGTTGGCTGACAGAAACATTACATTTGTTAGCTTTCGGTTCACGTTATTGAGTTGGTCACGAACCTTGTAATGGCTAGACCCAACATCGCTATTAACGAGTATAAGTGTTTGAAAATTTTTCGTTGGCTCTAAATAATCGCAGCTTCAAATGAAAGTTACTTGAGCTGCGGTAATAATTATAATATAAATACTGGTTTGCTCTGTTGATTCAGAAGAATTTTTTTTTCCATTGGACCATTCGGCCTTTTGTCAGTACTCTCTCGTTCTTGTTGTCGCGGGTTCGAATGCCAGCTCTTGGCTGACGCTGTTAAATCTTGTTGTCATCATGGTCGTAATTTGCCAACGCCTCGCGTTCTGAAGCTTGCCGTAATTCGACAGGAAAATCGTAGCAGAAAGAGAAAACTAGGAACTGGTCTTGGAAACCATTATTGGCTTCGTTCCCATTAGCCGTAGTATGGTGGCTACCATAGCCATAAGCCCCGCCGCGGTGGTCTAGTGGCTGACCCGTAGGTCGCGGGCTCGAATCCCGGCTGCGGCGGCTGCATTTCCGATGGAGGCGGGAATGTTGTAGGCCCGTGTGCTCACATTTGGGTGCACGATAAAGAACCCCAGGTGGTCGAAATTTCCGGAGCCCTCCACCACGGCGTCTCTTATAATCATATGGTGGTTTTGGGACGTTAAACCCCACATATCAATCAATCATTACCATAGCCATAACCATTGCGACAGAAAGGAAGAAATAAATGCGCACTTGAAGGCAATGATCGGTGTGGTGGAGGAAAACAGCAGGAAAAGAACGGCAGGGAGGTTAACCTTAGTCTATAGGCAGCCGGTTTGCTACCCTGCGCATGTGAGGATGATGAGGGAGATGAAAGATACAGAGGAGAGAGGGAAGAGAGAGCTTGCGATAAGGTTTATATGATGGTCTTCCTAAAGTTTACTGTAGCTGGGCTTTGACCAGGGGGGGGGGGGGGGGGGGGTTAGACGTTTGAACCTAATCCGGTTGCGCTTTGGAGTTCCAGAACGTCGTGGCTCCGAAGCGAAGCGCTACGCTGTGTGCGTACGATCGCACCCGTTTTCGCCGAATTTCGGAAAAGGGTACAAAATCGATTCGCGCGTGTTCCTTCTCGAGCGAATGCTCTAAAATCCCCCTCCCTCCCCGTAATATAGCTATTGTGCTCGCCCTTTAAGCGTAAGTTGCAATGACGCCTAAAAAGCGGAGCGGCGCCTGCTCGCGGAGATCGCGCGGCAATTTGGGTCGCCTTCGCTTCTGCTGTGCCCGTTCGCGGCCCATTGTTGCTGCGGCTGCACAGATCGCGCGCCAAATCGTGTATGTGCGCGCTCGAGCCCCGCGGGCCTGCCGGAGCGAGCGCTAATAACTTCGGCAAATTTCCGCTCGCGCCGTACACGCATCTCGGGGCCATTTTCGATTCCGGAAAGCCGTAAAGACGACGATGAAAATCAAGTAAAGTAAAAAGCGATAATAAAGGAATATGCTGCTGGCAAACATTGCGTGAGTAAATGTTCCTTGTTTTGTTATTTTTATTTAGTACGGTGCCGCTGCGCGATAAGACGCTTTTGATGGCGACGTTCATTTGTAGGGCTTCGTTCTCGAAAGCGCGGCCATTTTGTCTCCGTGTACGTGCGCCTTGCTCGTTCTCCGTTCGTCGTGTGTGTGTGCTCGCGCGTGCTTGGGTGCTTGAAATGGGCTAATGGGTCACCGATGCGAGTTAAATGCGTTGGGCGTTCTCACCGTGTTCCGACCGGACTTGCCTCGCATCGTCGTCGTTCGGTTTTCGGAGAGCGCGAGGGTCTCCGCGATCACCAAACACTCCGCGTGCACCCTTTGGGCATTTGGCAGATCGTGCGAGCGTCGTCAAGGTGGAAGCCAAGGAGTAAAGGCGGGCTTATCTCTTGCTCGTCTTCGAATAAAAGAAATGGGAACGCACCGAACTGGACTTGAGGTTCGGGCTGCTTGATGGCACCGTGTCCCGTCGTTTGTGTGTCTAAGCTTTTAGTTATAATCGTTGGGGTTTAACGTCCCGAAGGCGCGATATGATTATAAGAGACGGCGTAGTGGAGGGCTCCGGCATATTTAATGACCTGGGAATGTTTGAACATGCACTTAAATGCGAGCCCAATCGTCTTAAGCAATTTCCCCTCCATTGGCGATGCGTCTACTAGGACCGGGATTCGATCGCGTGACCTTCGAATCAGGACCGTGGCCTCTCAGTCGTCTTTGTCGTGCGGCAACAAAATAAAATGGGAACGCTGCAACTACAGCTGTTGGGGATTTTGGTACAAACAAGCATTTTTGCCGAATCTCGGTGGCTTACTTAAGAGTACAAAGTCGTGGGTTCCGTTTCATTGGCCTCATCCTCGACGCATGTTTAAGAAATGCCTTTTATAGGCACATCTTTCCACACTAATGGACGAGCTATCGTTGGCGTTAATGAGTTCGCATGGCAAAATGTATATACGCTATAACAGTGCAATGCGTTTTCCCGCTCACTTGGTTGCAAAGTTTCGGTTTCATCCTGTTCTGTATATAGGAACTGCTTGCTTCCACTTTAAGCCTGCACTCATTCTGTGAGTCCGGACTTCGCCCGCAAAAGACACGTTAACTTTTTTTGAAGAGCATTATATAAGCTTTTGTCAAATAATCGTCACTCTTTTAGAGACACGTTGACTGGGCGCTGGAGCCATGGTCTCGAGACACGCCTTTGTCTTTCATCTTCGCAGCTCCTTTAACGTGGGTCATGTGCAGTGTCAGGAATAAGAATATCAGAATAAAATATAACACATATTTTGTTTGTTTGTTTGAGCGCTGAGAAAGAAATATTATAGTTGAGAGCTGGAAATGGTTTAGCATACAGTTCCGCAGCAGACGCAATGCTGTTCAGTTGCTATCCGACACGCTGCTTGCTGCAGAAAGAACTTCGAAATCTCCAGCGGGTTTGAGGACAGCCATCTTCCCTACGTGAAGACTTCGTTTCGTGTATACGAGCGCCGAGTGGCTTCGCGCAACGGGGATTACAGTTCTGGCAGTTTTGTCGATCTCTCGTCCCCCTTTCTCGTTCTATATGAAAAATAAGCCGCAGTTTATCTCGAGTTGAGCGGCCCGTCGGCCAAGCTTGGAGCTCACGCGCTCTGCTTCGCGACGCAAGGAGAAGCAGCTTCGCGCTGTGCGCGACGAGTTTTAAAATGGGGCCCGCGGGATCCTGCGACGACGAGTCGACAGCAGTATAAACCAGCTGAACTCGTTCGTTTTTTTTTTGTTTTTTTCGTCCGCCGCAGTGGCTGCGGAATAAACTGCATCCCTTTCTCTCATCCGCGTCGGGCGTTCGTTGTTTTTCGTCTAGCTTTTCAGCAGCAGCGAACGAGGCTATTTTTCTCATTAGGAAACGCGGGGGCGTTCGCCGTATACCGCTTCTCGCCACTGTCCGTGCGCGCGCGAGCTTTTTAGACTTCCGGTGATTTGTTTCCATTTAGAAAGCGCTAGCTGCCCCGCGAGAAGATGAAGTGAGCGAGATTGGACCGTTATTTATTTTTATTTTATTTTTATTTTTTGACCTCTGCTAGTTGCAGCGGACGTCGCGGCAGTCTCGCGATGTCATTGAGTCCGTGGCTTAAAAGAAGCAGTCGCTTAGGCGCGCGATGGTATATCGCTTTGACCGTAAATCCTCTCGCGGGGTTCGCCGCGTCGGCTGTGAAACGATCGTCGCTGTATTAGAACGGCGCAGTGTGTGTACGACCAAGAGGGATCGCGATCGTCACGTTTCTATATATAAAAACGCACGCTTGTGCTGCCTTGTTGGCTCTAGGAATACATATCCCGTATTCGCACAATTCTAAAGTGTGCTCCCGTTGTAGCCCGCGCGTAATTTTACGTTAAGAAAGGTGAAAAAGAAAATTAACTTGGTACCAGAAAAAAAAGGGAGGGGGGTGGTCTGCGTAGATAACCGTTTTTGTGTAACAGGAGAGGGAAGGTGGTTGCACGGAAAAATTATTAAAAGTTCCGGGGAAAGGGGGGCGGGGGCGTTTATATAAATTTGTGTGTGAATCCCTGCCACCGCGCATGGTGTATGTCCGGTGTGCGTCGTGCACCTCAAAAACACGGTGTTGCTTCTGGAGATTCAACGTATTCGGTTGTTTCGATTTCGCTTTCAGTGGTCTTAGAGTACGCGTTTGTACGGACACATTTAGTTTCGCTTATTGTTTGGCGATCGAGTCGTGGCGTCATGCTCAGTTGTGGATAGCGATCACGTGGGATCATAAGATTGAGCGTCGTTTAGACGCGCCTGATTGACTTCTGTGTCTGTGAGGTCAACGTGGCTGCGGCGTAGGTGTCGAGGAAATGATCGAAATGGAAATAGGCGAACAAAACTCGCGCTTTCTGTCCCTCTTCTTTTTTTTGTGTGTGTTCTTTTAAAGGCGTGGGTTTTTCGTTGTGGGAGCAGTGCCGCGCAGATGCATTTCGAATGATCTTTTTTTTTTTCGTAAACGAAGTGAGTATGATACAGAAATGCAACAGCTGCGTATATAGTGTAGCGGATAAATGCCATCCGGTCTTTGTCCGAGCAGAAGCGGGAGTGGTGGGGGGGGGGAGAGGGGCTATTCGCGCACGAATTGATCACGGCCTTGTGCGGGAGCAGGGCGCAGGCAGCCAGGCGTGTTATGCGGCTTTTGCGTCTTTACGGTCTCCGTCAGCAGCGGCCACGTCCGAATCGCACTTCCCCCGTTCGGGGGCTGCACGCGCGTCTGCTCGTTCGGGCGTGTCGCAAAAATGGCGTCGCTCCTTCGGCCTTCGCCGCCGTACTCGCAGTTGAGCGACGAGGATTGTCCACGCTCGTGTGCAGCGGCCGATGAAAAGCGCGGGCGCCCATAGTGGGACCGCGTCCAACCCCTGTTTGTGTGTTCGTTTCTTTTTTTTCCCATTTTGTGCTATCCTTACCCTAATGGTTGCGGCAGCGGAAAGGCCATATTTTCTGCGGCCATGACTTCTCGTCTACTCCCGGACATGATCGTTTTTGGCCCTGCGAGTTTTTTTTTTTTTTTTTTTTTAATAAACGCTTCTCCGCTTATCGGCCCCTTCGTTCTTCCTCTTCTTTGTCCCAATATATACTGCCTAGATTCTACTGAACCGACGATTGACTGCGCCTCGCTGGTGTCTTCGTCCTCACATCCCCGCTATGCTTAGCGTCTTTGGCTGTTATGTCTTCCAGTTTGCTCTGTATTCGTTTATTTTTCTCGCCTAATGGTTCAGTGGCTTTTTTTTTTCCTTTCTCGTAGCCTCTACGTAGCTGCTACGCCCGCATGCGTCGCGTCACGCAACATCTTTCATCCTTACGCTGTAAGAGAGAGAATTCGCTTCCGGTGGTCTGCATTTTTTGTCGTGCATATCTACTATTGTTCCAAGCACTGATTGTAGTGGTAAAAGTTACGATTGATTTATATGTGGGGTTTAACGTCGCAAAACCACCATATGATTATGAGAGACGCCGTAGTGGAAGGCTCGGGAAATTTCTACAACCTGGGGTTCTTTAACGTGCACCCAAATCTGAGCACACGGGCCTACGACATTTCCGCCTTCATCGGAAATGCAGCCGCTGCAGCCGCGATTCGAACACGCGACCTGCGGGTCAGCAGCCGAGTACCTTAGCCACTAGACCACCGCGGCGGGGCATGTGGTTAAAGTTACATTAAATAGCAGTAGCAGTCGTTAGCTTGAGATGTACGGACAGAAAACGTTCATTTTAACTGATTTTTGCCACACACCCCCCCCCCCACAAAGAGAGAGAGAGAGAAAGAGAGAGAGTTTGACCTCTGCTTACGGGTCATCGCCAAGCACAGCGCTAGATTTGTTGGCTTTGTCATCTTACTTTTTTTTTTTGCTACACTGTTCTAATAGTGCACATGCTGCGCATCGTTTTCGCTCTGCTCGCGGGGCATATTCTCATACACGAGGCTTTGCATGGCATTTTCAGCTCGGGTTCCCCCAACTACGAGGGTTGTTTTTTCTTCTTTTTTTTTTGTTTTTCGCCTGTTATTCTTTAGGATATCTGCGCGTCTCGCCGTCGTATAGGCGACGCGGCGGTCTGCAGCGAACCCGAACATCCTTCTCCGCCGGAGATATTCCGCAGATTAAACGATATTGTATCACGTGTTCGCAAATATACGCGTACTCAGGGCGATAGAGAGAGAGTGAGAGCTTGCTCAGTGGAGAGGCAGAAGAGAGCGAACTGTAGTTCTCGTCGAGTACACTAATGAGCAGCGCTCGGTAATCCGATTATCTCCGTAGGAGTCGCGGAGAGAAGCGTGCGGAGCGCCGCTTCATCGCATCGGGCCCCGCGTTCGGTCGAATCCTCCGGGGAGAAGAGATGCGCTTGTTTGTGCTTGACGATGATGACGACAACGACGCTGGCGTGTGTGTGCGTGTTCGGCGAGCGTGGATGCTCTCTCCGTCGAAGCAGCCGCTGTGCCCCTGCGATGACGCCTGGAAAGGAGGTTGGGAGCGACATAGTTCGTCTCCTGGGCCGTGGCATACTCTTGCCCTATAAGCCCTGTTGACTTGTCTTTGCCGGCTATGCACTTACAGCTCGCTGCGCTGATCGCTGCTCCGTTGCTGCAGGAGGCGGTGTCGTGTTGCTCAACCCGTTTCTCTGATGCTCTCCTGCAGACGAGGTCCAGTTCGGCGGGGTGCAGCTCTCAAAGTGGCGCGAAGCGGGCGTTGAAGAATCTTGCGAGCGGCCATGTTGCCTTCTGTAATCTTTCATTTTGGTTTGTCGGTTTAGTCTTTTCATATTGGAATACGTTTATGCTTGGTGGCACTTCGATTCTCGTCTTTGCATCTCTCATTTACGCATTGTAGGATCGCAAACCGTTCTCCTGCGTTCGTCGACGAAGTGCGGTTGATTCGAACAAAACGCCAAGCTCTAACCGAGTACCTGCCTCCCGAACGCTATATGTAGCTGCGGGACGTCTCGGTAAAGCCCCACATAAATGCACACCCCGCTACTGCGAACAACGGAACCGGATACACGCGATGACCACTGCGTGCCGCATGCGTGCGTGTGCGTGTGTCCGGGGATGGTTTCATAGTGTTCTCGTCCGGCCCTGGTTTCTCCGGCGGAACGACGAGAAAGAGAGAGAGAAATGGGCGCCGTGGCTTTTTTTCCCAGTGGGCAGCGATTCGCGCCGTTTCGCTCAGCTGACGCTCGTCAGGCTGCTGCGCAGCGGCGCGCGTTCGACTGGAAGTGCCGCCTCCTCCCGCTGATGCCGCCGCAACAGCGCCAGCCCGCGTGGCCGATATCGGGCGCCCGAATCTATACCCCCCCCCCCCCACACACACCGCCCCCCCCCCCGCACCGTACCCTCTTGGCCACTTCGAGCGCGATCGATATCGAACGGCGATCTCGCGTCTTCCTCCGTCGTGGTCTGGCTCTGTCGCTGCTGTTTTCCGTCGTGGTAAGAAAAAATAAATAAATAAATGAAGGGGGTCAGATCGGTACGTTGCACGTGTTTCTCCTCCTGCATCTGCTGCAAGCGTGCGTCTGCCCTTTCCTAGCTACATCTACGACCACCCTTTCTTCATTCGTTCTCAGTCGCATACGCGCGACTCCGCTCGTTCTGAGAAACGGGTCGATGGCAAACGGCCCCCTTCGCCCATTTAGAACAGGCATAAATGATGATGTGTCGACACTTAGCGTTAGAACTTTGGTGGAAGTTTGCGCGGAGTTGGGTTAATCGTTTGTGCGGAGCAGTGAGATAAATTGTCGAGCGGGAAAATGGCGCGGCAGTTGAAGAAACGTTTCGTGTATTTCGGGATGCATCGGAGAAATTGTGTGTCGCTGGGGATACGCGACGCGTAATCGGCAACAACGACCGGCGTTGAGCGAGCGTAAGGTTCGGGACACCCCCTTGTGGCGTTGCGAATCGCACTTGGCCTCGACCTCTCCTCCTTCTTCTCAAAGAAGACGTTTTTTTTTTCTTCTTCTTGCACTTGCCTTTTCGGTTTGCCTTTATTTTTCCATAAAGTACTGTCTATGTTCTCTATCAGAAACTCTCTAGTCAGACAGACAGGTAAGCACGTTAAAGAGGGAAATTGTTAATAATAATAATAATTCGCGTAGTTTAACGCCTCATCAAACCACGGTATGATTGTGGGATGCCGTGTACTAGAGGGCTCCAGCAACTGCGACCGTTTGGCGTTCTTTGACGTGCAGTGGAATCGCACATTTCTCGGACGTTTCGCTTGCATCAAAATTCTTAGGCCGCGGCCGGTATCGAAGCCGCGACCTTCGGGCACCGTGGCCGAAAAGTGGTGCAGATATATATACTAAGCTTGCATAAATTGTGTAGCTATGCAGTGATTATCATAATTTCCCGGCGAAGCCTGTGTGGTGGAGCAAAGTATATGGCGCTCGCACACCCGAAGGTCGCGCGTTCGATTCAGGCGGCGACACAGTCATTTCGATGATGGAATAAAATGGTAGAGGTCTGTGTAGAGTGCGATGTCAGTGCACGTTCATTATCATTATTAAGTGCTAATGCACTTTATAAGCGACCCTAAATCCGCCGTCCGCGGTGCGGCTCCTCCTCTCCCCTAGCAACGGTGCGAAGAGCGGAGAGGAGCGTCTGTAGCAACGGCGCGGCGACGTCACACCCCACGTGATTGTGCGCGCTCCGCCCTCCGCTCCGTGGCAGCGCGCCGCCACGACTTGCTCGAGATCGGCAAGTCGTCATAGGTGTGCATCCATCGCAGACATCAACCTCGACTGCGGTAACTCCAACAACGAGTACAACGCAATCGAATGCGAGCATTGCACGCGTCGTTGAAGATGTCGCGCCGGTTGAAGACAAGGCAGCGCGGCGAAGGGCCCGTGATGCCGAGCGCAAGCGGGTGAAGCGGGCCGCGGATTATAGTGCGAATTTACTCTCACATATACGCGTAAACTCACCAAAATTTCCCGAGAGGGTCTAATGGCTCCTGGGAATCGCGACGTGATCAAACGGGGGAGTTTACGTTAACTCACTGGCGAATGCCAACGGATTTAAACTTTACTCCCCCTCATAACATCACCCCGTGCATTCGCATTTAACCATGTTCACCCTCGGGGAAATGCTTGGGAGTTTCTTTATTATTTTTATTATTTCACCGCGTAGAATGCACAGGCGATGGGTGTCGCGTGCTCGTCTGACTGACGGTGGTGGTGGCAGTGGTTAGAAGATGAGAAAAGGCGCCTAATTTTTGCAACCCGGTCGGGAGCACGGAGGCATGGTTTAACAGCCAGCGTCCTCAGACACTCGCGGCACTCAAATCGGGCGGCTCCTTCCCTCGCGCGCGCCGCATTATCACGCCGCCAGCGCCGCCGCGAGTGCGTCAGCGGCGCGCGTCGCTCCGTTCTCGCTCCGGGCGATGAATCAGGCACAGCGCGGGCGCTTTGTGTATTTGCGTCGCTCGCGACGCGTGCAGCACCGGCCTCGATTCTCGGAAGGTCCACTCGGTCAGGGACGAGATGTGCCGCGTGCGAGCTCCTTGCGATGAACGCGCGCTTCTGTTGGAGCTTCCCAATACAAAAGCGGCCGCTGTTTTTGCGAGGACGATGCGAGTGTCGCCAAGGCCTTTCGACTGCGGACGTACTTCTGGCACGTGTCTCTCTGATGACGCTCCAGATGTGCGATATAGTAGCTTGGCTAACACTTGCTCTATACTTATTGCTCATCACGTCAGGTGTCCCGCTGCTAAGCTCAAGGACGCTGGTTCTACTCCAGACCACGGCATCTGCATTTTTTTTCAGTGGGGGCGAAATGCACACATGTGCTGATATTTTGAGATTTACATTTAGGTGCCTTAAATAGAAGTGGCGGGAGCAATCATGTGCAGATGGAATATATATATATATATATATATATATATATATATATATATATATATATATATATATATATATATATATATATATATATATATATATATCCGTTCACTCATGATTATTGTTATTGTCCCAGATTTTCAGAAGCGCTTCTGCGAATCCCGCAATTGACCAGCGATATGGGTTGTCGTCCTCACTACCCAGTGTGTACGTCAATCACTAAACATAGTAAATGCGTACATGTAACGAAACGAGTATAATTGGTTATGTAATAAAAAAATCTTGCTGCGATTGTTCAGAGAACTTGTGTGGTGCTTTTGTGTCAAAGTATAACTGAAAACTTCTTTCGAGTACGCGGCGTGCAAATTTCGACAAAAGAACAGTCAGCCGGAATTCTATAGACATTCTTCCAAGCACCGCCGTTGAGTCATTCGGGCCGCTTGCTCGCTAGTCGTCGCGGCCGGTGTGTTGTCCGCGGCGCTCCTTGCGTCGCGTTCTGCCGCGCGTTGTCCGCCTGGGCAGCCCCTGACGTGCTGCCCTCAAGAATCCGGATTGCAGTTTCCCTCCTCCGCCACCTGCCTGGCAGTCGCCGCGTGAGATCTTTCCGACGTTGCTTTCTGCATCTCGCCACCCGAGCCTCTGTTCTCGAATCTCTTGTATCCGCCTGTTTCCACGCATTCGTCACGTTGTCTCTCCAGAAAGGGTGTGCGCTTAGGGCGCAGCTGTTCTTTTTTTGTTTGTTTTTATTTTGCTCCTCGATTAATGCGTGCGGGATTTCCTGTACGGCGTTGACGTGCACAGTTTGGATTTCGCTTAGCGACCTGTCACGCGCTCATGCTCTACGGCGTCGATGCAGTTATTGAAGTTATAGCGAGAATGGCAAAGTGGGATTGTCGTCCGCTGCAGTAGTACAGTGGCTAAGGTTTTCGGCTGCTGATGCAGAAGTCGCGGATACGCTCCCTTATCCGTAATTAGCGCATTTCGTTTTTTTTTTCGTAATTCCTAGCCACTTTTTGTCTTTGCCTGCTTCGTTCGCGAAGTGCGTCCGCGCCAACCGTTGCTTCTGAGCTGCCGTGATCTGACAGTTGCGTTATTTCCGTTGTTGTCTCTCATCCTGCAGCCCCTAGGCAGGTAGCCCAATGTATGCACTATTGCCGGCATTCGTTCTAACACGAATGGTTTTTATGTGCTCGCGGTGAGGATGTTTGGCAACCAAAGCGGTTTTGCAAATTCTTCCGGATGTACTTACGACGTGTTCTCCTGGAAGGCTTCGTCACCGAGACGTGACGCATATAATGGAGGCGGAAATGTTGTAGGCCCGTGTGCTCAGATTTGGGTGCACGTTAAAGAACCCCAGGTGGTCTAAATTTCCGGAGCCCTCCACTACGGCGTCTCTCATAATCATATAGTGGTTTTGGGACGTTAAACCCCACATATCAATCAATCAACGTGACGCATATACCTCCGCGCGTGGCTTGCCCTGCGTTCTATAATTTTTAGGGGCCAAGCTCCTTATAGCGGCACCCGTTCGTCCCTCGTAGTCGTAGTCGTAGTGTGTAACAAGTGTTACATTTTGACCTGCAAGGTTGTGCCGGTGGGAGATTTCTCCTGTGCTTTGTTTAACAATAAAAAGTTCGCGGCGTGTGCGTGAACTGAAAGCCCAATCCTCCTGTCTCTCATTCCCCATTAGCAGCCATTGGCATGTACATTGAGCACTATATCTGACAGGAAAAGGTTGCTACGTTATACTCGCTGGGCGTAACCTCCTTGGTTTTAGAAAGGTTTAGCGAGCGTTGGGCCACAGTGCCATGAATACAGTGAACTAGTATATACCATGAACTCGAGGTGGTTAAAGGTGGGAAGTAGACACGAAGCGCAAGCCGTAAGAAAGTGTGTGTGCCTCCTCTCGTTCAGTCTTTGGAATGTCCGCTGGATGGCGGTACTTTTATGTGCAGAATAAATTATGAAAAGATGCGAGATGGTGGTACTTGGAGTGTTGACTAAATGGACGAACGGACACAGAGATAGATGCATGGCGGACGCACGGCTGGCTGCACGGACGGATGGACGCATGGGCGGATGAATGGACGGACGCACGGATGGAGGTGTGGACGCACGAACAGATTCACGCACGGACGGGCGGATGGACGCACGGACGGTCACACAGACGGACGCATGGATGGACGGAAGCAAGAACGAAAAGGACGGATGCTTCGCCCTACTCTCCATTATTCACTCCGTGGATATGCTGCCATTTTTTTTTTCTTTTTCCTTTGGCGGGGTCCGTTGATTTGTCACTTCTCCGCAGGCGCGTTTTCCTCTCTTTCAAGCAAAACTGGCAGTCGTCATTTTCTGAAAAAAAAAAGGGGGGGGGGGGGGTCTATATACATGACGGTGCTCCGAATGCAGAAACGTCGACGTCCTATACATAACGCTCAAAACAGCGGCTCCTGAAGTGCTCGTTCGCTCCATCCCCTCGTCGCGAGTTTCGGCCCCGTATAGTCGTCGTAAAGCGTGACAGGATCCCATTCTTTTCCCACCCCCACCCCTCTTCCCCACTGTTCCTGTATAGCTCTGCGTGCCCGTAACGGCTTGTGTGTGCTCTGAGCGCGCATCTTCTCTCCTCCCAACGGGACGGGACCCGCGAGATATTTCGGGAATTCGTGCTGGCACCCGATTCGCGTCTTTCTTCTGCCAAATTACCGCTCGTTGTCTGCAGGAGTATATGTATACCGCGCCGCCTTCCCGCTTTCTCTTTTGTGCGTGTGTGTATTTCTGATCGTCTTCGCGAGCAGATCCAGCTCCCTCGGGTTGCGCCACCCAAGAGAGAGCTGCATGGCTCTTTCTTCGGACACGCTGTGTGTTGCGCGCTCGTGCCTGCTGACTGACTTGACAGCGGCGGCGACAAATGTTTCGCGTCGACGCCGCTCGCGTGCGTGCCTCTTTGCCGCTCGGCGTTCTGCTTTTTGGGTGATTCTTGCAACGTGGCCTTGCTTACGTGTGACGCAATAGACCGTTTTGGGTGATGAAGTCTCCCTATAGAGTGCATTAGGCTATGCGTCCGCGGTCAATTCCGAATGACCTTTGTGTACGTGATTCCGCTCACACTGTACCCTCTGTGTGGTAAACCAGCACTGCCTATAGAATCTCACAGGCGCATTGTCGTGTCGATGTGATCCCCCTTTGTCCTCGTCTAAAGTGGGCGACTTCACCACGCGGTATAACGGCGACACCGTGCGAATCTCTTGTTGAGGCGCTGGTTGAAAGCTGCGGTCCCATTTCAAAGTGCTGAGCTATAATTAGTTGTCATCATCAGCAGCCACAATCAACAATGGGGGCCACTATATCACGTGACCTCACAAGTTCTGATGATCATCATCATTGTGATATAGCCACACCGGACGGCAGTAGCCATGTTCTGGTATTCAACGAATATCTAAGGAACCTCGTGACTTCTTTTCTTTCTGTTTGTGTGCCGATTGATATCTTTATTTGTGGCTAAAGCTGTTTTTTTTCTTTCGTTTCCTCGCAGGATTTTCCAAACGAGCCGATTGGGTGAGTGTTCCTCCCTTTTACCTTGCAGTAGTTCACGCATGCTGCTCCGTTGACTACACTGTGGATACCAAGCACTGTAACCTTGACATATACGTTAAGGAAAGAAAATAGAAACGTCAAACTTCTTTTGTCATTCAGTAGCAGTATAGTATGCTCGCTCTAACGTTTCAGTGTTTTGCAGCGGAATGTAGTGTATCGCCTGCTATAGCTTGAAAACGTTGAGATGAAAGTCTCAAAGGCGAGGCAGGCTACCTGTATATTGTGTGCATCTACAGCACGAGTTTCCTAACTGGGTTGTTTGGTTTGTCATTACAATGGCGGTAACAAAAAAATGCTGCAGATCCACAAAGTGGATGCTGGTGATGGAGCTCTGACGGAAGGATAAAGGACATAAAGAATTTTTATTTTTTAATCATATATACGCTTTGTAGACGACATATATCGCATGGTTGTTTTGCCCCTGCGCTTCGACTTCGACGAGAGCGGTCTGGCATAGTGAGGACTCGGGGAGCTTCGCTCTTAAAAACGCTAGACACGAGATGGGGTCAGAGCGAGGCAGCTACACTGAAAGTAAAGGTGGAAAAAGGGTATTGAGGTTGCTCCTCTAGAGGAGTAACTCCACACGCATTGCGCCATTTTTGGAGTAACTGCGAAGGAGTAACCGCGCTTTCGCGGTTACACCTCAAGGAACCAGTTAGCAAAAGAAAAGTCAGGTTTCGGCTGACTTAACCAGCCTTTCGAAGCGTGCTGGCATTTCAGTACATGTACAATCGATGTGCAATCATCACATTCAGAAATAAGTTTAGGAAAATTTGCGGCAAATACACAGGATTCGAACTCGCGACCAGTCAGTCTGCATGTGCGTGCACTATACTCCACGCTAGCGTACTGTCAGAAAGTAAACAGGCTTGTGTAGGCACCAATGGATGGTTTGCACACGGCGCGAACATTCCTGCAGTTACTCAAGAAAAACAAAAAAAAAACGGGCGCTTTACTTCACAAGGAGGAAAGTGCCCCCTCCATGTCGTGCCGTGTGCAATCTTTTGCGCGCGTTCCGTCTTTAGGAGGAGCAAAGAGCTCTTTTCGGGGGTAACTGCGCAGTTCTTCCACAAAACGTTTTTAGAGTGTATAATACCCCTGTCACACGGGCACCCGTAACGACCGTTTAACTCCCTCGTCTTTACGACAACGAAGATGCGGTTGGTGTCACACGGCCACCCTTAACGCAAACGAAGGTGGACGGAGCATTTCGCGAAGGACGTTCAACGATCTCCCTTCGCAGCGAAACGAGGTACTCTCGTTCCCAGCAGTCTATAGGTCAGAGAAAATTTTCGAGTATAAAAGTGGCCACAATAAAAAAATAATACATTTTGGCAATATTAAATGTTCTTTCGTTGCAGTACTCGTTCAAAACGCGTGTTTGTTTACATATATTTACGCCCGCTAGAGTTCACTTACTCTCAACACCGATGCCCTACACACCGTGCCTCGGGAGTCGCGCGTGCCGGCGCCATTGAAAAATATTTCGTGCACGTGTGTGGTTGTGGTCGTCGCCGTGTTGACGTTTAAAAGAAATGACTGACAACGCTGGAACATCATCACCTGCCTCGACGGCTGCAGAAACGATTAATGGGACCCCACCAAATCCAAGAGTAACATGGAGTGAAAATGACACTTGGGTGTTGATTAGAATCTGGGAGGACCACCTTCCTGAGCTCCGAGGAGAAAAACATAACGCCAGAGTGTATGACGCCATTGTCGCCGCTCTTGCACAGATGGGTATTTTGAGGACGCGCCAACAAGTGCAAAACAAAATTGACAACCTCACGCAGAAGTACAGGTGAGTTCGCAGACTGTTGAATGCATACAGCAGAAAAGCACGCGTGTTCCTAACAGCTGGTGTGTAGTCATGTGCTAACCCGTGTAAGTTTTTGTTGGCACTTCCAGTTGGTGCTATTGCACGAAGCACATTTCGTTACAAGGAGTTATTTTGAGGGGCTAATTCTGTGTAGATATTCTGCCGTTGCGTTATTTCTGTGTGTCAACTCAACGTTCAACTTTGTTTATCTGGAATGAGGCAATTGTTAGGCTTTGTTATAGGAATGAGGCAGCTCGTGCGCGTTACCTGGCTAAAAAAAAAACGTGCATTTGGGTCACCATGAACATTGAAGTATTCAACTGTTTACCTGCGTACCCATCCTATCTTATCTTTTAGGACTCCCAGTATTTGTGAGCATTGGTAAGCAACCTACGAAATGAGCCACATGATTGAGTAAAATTGCGTGCCTGAGCTACTACTCTTTATTTAGGTCTTCATTCTGAAACATCAAAAATAGCTTGCGGTTGCCTTGCATACATTGTTCACCGTTTTAATTTTTGGCATGATGCAACAGCACAGGCTTACGCGTCTACACAAGAAAATAAGAAACAAACGTTGCTAACCGTAACATGGAGCTTGATGCGAATGTATAATGCAGCGCACTCACCTGCTAGGAAATTAACCGAAAGTTATGTAGCAAGTCCAGAGAGAATGTGGTTATACATTACATCACTGCTTTTCTAATGGTAAATTGTGTTATCAGGAAAGAAGCCCGGGAGAAAACTACCGGATCTGCACCCAGTGCCTGGCCGTTTTTCGTCGAACTTCACAGGTTTCTGGGCACACTGCCCATAAACGACCGCTCTCTCGTGCAAGAGAGTTGCCCTTCACCAAGGGGAAATGTCGATGAGGTATGTAAATCATTTGTATAAGGTAATGTCGTTACGATAACAACTAAAAATTTTCGGTGCCACAACCAATTGGCGATTGCAGAATGCAACCTAAGAATGCGACACTCCAAACTGAGCTCTAAATTCTAAAATTGTAATTATAGACTTCACTCAAGGGCATTTTATATCTACAAGCAATGGAAACAATAAAAAAGCAGCATGGGATGAAACTATTGCACTTATGTGCCCCCAAAGAACAAGCTTTTTGTCGCAACTAAAGCTTGGAGTACGTCCTTCTGAGGCTAATTGATATGATTAGTTCATTTTTTTGCATGCTTCATTCTTGCAATACTTCAAGAATGTGTAACATCATAAATGCCACATTAGGCTGAAAGCAACTTGATGTTGTGGCACGCACTAACAGATTTTTGTCTTTCAGATTATTCGGGGCATGGAGACTGGCTCAAGTCTGTCCTCAGATGAAGACGGGGCTACTGAGGGTTGCTCCGTGACAGATGCCTGCAGCAGTGCCTCGGACCTCCAGCAGGAACCCCAGCCTAGCACCAGCACGAGCCAACCTGGCACCAGCCCGAGCCAGCCACATGGGAAACGTCGAGCACAAAAGAGAAAGCGGATGTCCGCCAATGAAAAATTTCAGAGTGCGCTGCTTCAACAGCAAGCGAAGCTTATTGCAGCACTGGAGACTGCCACGCAAATTGAGCAGGGTCTGCGTGAACGGCAGGTGGCAACACAAGAAAAACTTGTGGACCTGTTTTCGAAGTATTTCAATAAATAGGTTTCTCCAATTACTTCAATAAGCATTTGTTTCTTTCAGGCCCCTATTGTTTGAGTAGTATACATACTGATGTGCTTCACTGGTTGAACTGCAGACAATTATTAAGGGCACAACATGCTTTTATTATTACAGACACATTTATAACATAAAGTCCAAAGTAAACATGATACCCAATTTACGACAAGCCATAACTTTTCAAAAATATGATCTCCAGTCCTTCCCAATTTCAAAAGATGAAAGCAAATGTTTGCTTTTCAGACCCGGTGAACATACTTTACAAGGTCCAAAAAGGAACAGAACAATGGAGATAAAAATGTGCAAATTTAAGAAAAGAGTGTGTGAAATATGCACACTTGGAAATTTTTTACAAACTTCAAAAATAAAAAGAAAACATACATAGGTGTGGTACTAGGTGGGGAAAGGGGATTACACAACAGACATTCAACATGGATACTTAAAAAAAGGAAACTGCTCGTGCACACACAAATGATAGCAATATCGACTCCAAGGCACATCCCAAGAAGCTCACAGGATGTTTTTAAAAACACAGCAATACAGCAGGCTCAATGACACCTTCAATGCAGACTGGTAAACCTACTGAGTTTTAAGCTGAAGCTTCTTGGTCTCTTTTTAGAGCAAATAATTATTTTTTGTTTCATACCCAATTCAACTTAAATCTAGCTGTCTCTGTGCTGCTGAAAATATTGCACGAGTGCATCCCTAACATCTCTGCCACATCCAACTTGCATGGCTGTGGTGTGGTGTGGTTGCTCGTACAATGCGTTCTGCATGTCTGCCTCATTTATCCATTGCTGGGATACACTGTCATTGAAGTGTTCACAAATGTTGTTCAGCACACAGCATGCTCTTATTATAACAGCAACATTCGTGACATCGCACTCCATACGCTTCATGACAAATCTAAAGCGGGCCTTCAGTCTTCCAAAGGCATTCTCCACAATTCGCCTAGACCTTGACAGCTGGTAATTGAATTCTTTTTCAGCAGAGGTTTTACTTGAACCAGGGAAAGGCTTAATCAAATTGGGCGTCAGCGGGAATGCTTGGTCACATAATAATAATGGTGGCACAACAGAACTGTTGACAGAAATTGTAGGACTCCGAAATGTTGGTCCTGTCACAATGCTTGGCAAGCTTGAACTGTGGTAGACATGGGCGTCGTGGCACCTGCCTGGGGAACCGACGTTGATGTATCGAAAGCGGTATTTGTGGTCCACCAAAGCCAGTAAGATCACACTGTACCTGCAAGTATATTACCATCACAATAAGGCGATGACAGTGCACAAACAACTTCACAGTCACATTGTATACAATTGTACTAGAAACATGCCGATGCCGTGTACACATGCATTACACATGCCACATCTCATGGCGAGATGTGGAATGTATGTGTGGCCATGCTAGAACAAAACTGTTCTTTAGCTGTGTGCTGGAATGAGACACCGTAATATAGATGATGATTAACACCTGAAATATTGTTTAGTGCATACTAAAGCTTATCCAGAACAGGCATCATACATTCGATATGATTTTTTATCAAGTGTCGCTTTCAATAACGAATTCATATTTTATTCACTTAAGAGTTTATCTGTTTATACCCATGGGCTGATATTTTTATGTTCATTTTGTGTTCACAAAGTTGTCGTATACAATAATGTATCAAGCGGCCCAGCTTTCAACTTTGATGTAAGTTGTACACACTTACCAGCCCTTGTAATTGTAGTAGTCGATGGCATTTTCTTTGGGAGGCGAGACAGGGAAATGACAGCCATCCAGTGCTCCAACTGCCTGAGGGAAGCCAGTGACAGCATAAAATTCACGTATGTGGTGGGTCATTTCATCAGCTGCAAGCATCCTGACCCACTGATCTTCTAGGGCTTCCACGACGATGTCACAAAATTCTCTATGTATCGTGTTCACCGTCGACCTGCCCAGGTCAAACAAATTGGCGACTGTTCTATCTTCAGCAGAAGAACACAGCTTGTAGAGAGCAACAGCGACCCTTTTTTGCACAGACACCGCTTCCCGCATGTTTGTAGTCTGTCGTTGCATTGCTGGCGTACATACGTCTACGAGATATTTGAACGTAGTACGTGAAACTCTGAATGACTGCCGGAAGTTCTGCCCGCCTAGGTTTGGGAGCGTGTCTTCAAACCAGCGAGAGAATCGTGGATATGCCCAAACTCGCCTTGACGCACGCCTCGATGACAACGCCATCGCATTCAGCGTCAGGCTGTTCGCGACGAGACGGTGCCTTATAGCACGCACACGGGCTCTAGCAGCCTCAATCTCAATATCCATGGAGCCGATCAACGTCATTGCCAGCGCAATATCGTACCACTTCCTCACGTCGTCCGCTGTGTCACTCATGGCTGAAAAACACAAAATTTGCGCTCACAAAGCAAGGAAGCACAAGAATTTTCGTGCCGGGCATGTACACGGGCACCTTTCTCTGTGTTCACGGGCAACAAAACAACTAAAAGCACAATGTGGCCAGCGTCACTAGCAGCATCGCTACAGTTAGCAAATGCGTTTTTATTTGAAATTATTTTTAACAATTTGTTAGTCGCACACCTACTTAATAGTGCTTTTTGTAAAAACCACATAACGAGGATTTACAGAAAAACCAATAGACATGAAATGAAAATACTTTCCCGAAAATCAAACAGCGCCAGCTGAGCCCCCTCGCGGCGACTGTTGCAACCTTGTCATTGCCGTGTGACACTAACACAACTCCTTCTCCGTCGAACCCCCTAGGGAAGCTTTACGTTGACGGCGTTCAACGGAGTTTGGTGGTGGCCGTGTGACAGGGGTATAAGAGTGTAATACAGGGACGAGAGTTGAACATTAGCGAACGGAGGTTGTCGCTCGAACGAAGCACGTCAGTGCCACGAGGGGTGTAACAATATTATGCGCGACCTTCTTCCGTCAGCTGTGGCGCCCCCAAGGTGACATGGATTCGTCTCGCGCTGCGTGCGGCCACGCCCTTTTACTCGGCGTATTCCCACGGCAGCGCGAGCGTATATGCAGTCTCTTCACTTCGCATCGGTGCGCGTACATGCGCAGAAACCGATATGGAATGCGCAGAGCGTTTCGAGTGTGAATGCCTGTGAAGCAGGTGACTGAAAGCATTCGGTGAAGGCCGAGGTGACCGTGGGAAGAACGCAGAAATCGGAAAGTATGGCTGCAGCATATCTGATGGAGGTCGTCGCTGCCGCATACTAATGCGATATGCGTACATCACTCACGGATGTGTTTTCGGTGAAGCCGTATGTGACTAAAGGCGAAGCCGAAATTCGACCGTCGTATACACTTGCGCTGCATCTTTAAGGGCGTATGTGTCAGAAATCGGGCACAAGCCCCTTACTCACTTTAAGTTTTTTTTTGTGTTTATGTTTATCTTCAGTATTTATACTGCAATGAAGCCGGATTCAACGTAGCCTAGTACGTTCCCATGTCTTTCTTATATAAAAAATATACAATAATGTATTAGAACATGATTATTACCCATGATTGGGCCAATAAAAGCGAAGGGCGGCCTCCAGCAATTAAGACCACAGATCAGACGTAACAAAATTTTGAGAAAGATATAATAAATGGGGATTTACAAAATATAAACAAAGAAGTGGGGCGCACTTTTCAACTTTTGTGGTCAACAGTATTTATATATAGGAAGTTTTTGGTCGCCGTTTTTTTTTTTTCGGCAAGGTTGATGAAGGGGCAGTATTTACGTGACTCGTTGGTGTTGGGTTAAAACTTGATTTAAACGACAAGTTAGAAAGCGATATAAAGCTGATTTAGAGCTCCTGAAGTAGAACTGTTTCTCGCATCATTTCATCCCTGCGATGCGTCAACATCTCATATGAGATGTTGACGCATCGTGACTCTTAGAAAAAAAAGATTGGTATATTCACTAAGTACTAGCCCGTTACTTGTCACATAATCCACAAACCAGCTAGTAAAAGTAAGCCTAGTAATAGGCACTACCTCATTGGGCTCGTAACAAACTCTAACCCAAATACTAACAGGCTGTGTAAAAGCACTACGTCGTTGGGTAGTTAAAATTACTACCTAGTTAGTAAATAGTGCTGACTCGAGGGGTTAGTTCATTCCCAAATTTTAGTAACCCCCGCAAATTGAGTTCGCCTATTTTGTTAAATGTTCGTGTGCGTGGCCATATCAATATGAGTCTATTACAAAAGTATAGGATAAACGAATTGCAATGGCCATCGTAAATTATTAAAGGCTTTTAATTACGCCTTGTAACTATACTGGAGTAAGTGGGCATCACAGCAACATACTTATAGAGAATTTACGACATGATCATATGATGAAATTATTCACATTTGTATGATCATATGTGAATCTCATATGCTCATATGGACTCATATGAGCATATGATGATATGTCCGTATGAGTCCATATGAGTATATAATTTTCATACTGACATGATTATATGCTCATATGAGTATGAGTGGATTACGAGAACACGTGCACAAGTAAATCTTCAAGACCTGGGCATAGCAGAATTCTACTGTAGCAGCAGCTTCAAGACTATATATACCCCTGCTTTGGGACCACACACTGCGTACTGGTTAGCAGTCACAGAATTTATATGCGTCATCATGTCCCATTCTATTTACTTATGTGTGTGCCATTACGTAGCACGAAACTTCTATTCCAAGGTAGTCAATAAAATTAGAGCTTGCCTAAATATTGCTTTCGATGTCACCATTACGGCAAAATATACTGCGGAATCAACGGAAGATCTGGCAAAGTAGGTGGCTCAGAAGTTGCTTAGTTAAAAACACTAAGAAAGGTTCCCTGGTTAGTAACGGCTAAAGTTACTAGCTGTACTAGCTGGTGGCTAGTAAAAGTATGCCGCGAAGGTAGTAAAATACTCCGGAAACTAGTAAACACACGCGTTTACTAACTGATTACTAACTTTTTTCTAAGAGTGTGTGAATAAACGCGGATTGCAAAGGGTATGGAGGCATTGCCGAAAGGACAAAAAAAAAACAACATACGTCGTATTTCACGTTGATTCATCTTCTATCGTTCTCGAATCTTAAGACTGGCTGAATGGTGCATTTTGAATGGTGTGATTTGTCGGGAAGTTTGTGTAACGGTTACATGATGAATATTCATTCTGGCAGGTAAAGAAGCGAGTACATAATAAAAAAAAGGGCGCGGGGCAACACTGAACTTGCAACTGGAACATAATAGAAACGAATTCTGTTGGTCCCCGCATCGCAGTGCTCTATATGAACAAGCAGTAAGACCGAAATAAATTGACATCTTTAGCACGGGTTAAATTGCGCTGTAAAAGCGTCATACGTTGGTATCGCCGAGCCGCTCGTGCCGGAGAGTTACGGTGTGAGTGAACTGCTCGGAATGCGTTCGCCTTAAGTGTGTTGGCCGGCTCCTCTTTCCTTTTCGTTTCGCGTTTGTTTTGCGTGTCAGGGAAAATGGCATTCTGTCGAGAACCGTAAACCTCACTTACGTGACATCCCTTGTCCCCATTTTTTTTTCTCTCTTTTTCTGTAAGCGTCGTGCGCCCCAGCTTTTTGACGGCTTCTCAACTGACGTGCGGTTTGCGTTTCGGACACTTGTGGACGATGGTTGTGGACTGATGGATGACTGACCTTGCAGAGAGTCATCGTTGGGCTGAACGCAATTCGCGTGAGCGTATACTTGGCGTGTTCCGCCTTGCTCGTCAAGATAGTTGCACTCGCATATTTCGGAGTTGTGTGCTTGCTTTTCGGTTTTCCTTATCTAAACGTTAGTATGTACCGTTTCGAAATTGTACAAAACGGTGCAAGATGAGTCGATGCGCCAGCAAAGGAACGCACACAGGACGAGCGCTGACTACTCCTGCACTTTTGCTCATGCAGTTAAGTCAGCGCTCGTCCTGCGCGTTCATTCTCTCGTTGTGCATTTCTTTTTCGGATGGCTTTCCCAATGATAAATGTACGACCGACTATAGCCATAACATCCACACTTCTGTTTTTTTTTTTGCTTTGCATGATTCGTGCTCGAGTTTGGGCCGAGGCGACTCCTCCGTTGCGTTGCGTGCGGCGCTTTGTTCGTGCGATTCGTGCAACGCACATCCCCTGCTTTCTTCGACGGGAAGGAACCACGCTCCACTCGCTCGTACGGAAAAGTCGTCACCGAGAAAAAAAGTGACTACTAGGCTGTTGGCGAAAGCGGTCTGTGGCTGGCTCTTACTTCGGCTCTTGCTACGAGGGCGAAGAAGAGCCCTCGTCGTCGGCGTATACTTTCACTGCTTCTGTAAACGAATAAAAGAACAAAGAAAAACTGGGAAATTGGCTGTGGCATTCCTTCTTGTCCGGCGATGAGAGCAGGGGACCGGCAGAGCGCAGTGGACGTGCCTCCCTGTTGCTATAGGCGCCGGTACCAAGCCAGCAGAGTGGTGGTGGTGGTGGTAGTGGTTAGAAGAGGAAGAAGACCAGCAGAGTGCACTCCCCCCCCCCCCCCCCCGGTTCCGCGAGCCGACGTGGAACGGCGACTCCTCGGCCGTCCGGCCGGGCTCTGTAGCCCCGACGGCGTTTCCTCCAGGTTCAGCCACCCAGAGAGAAACCAGTCCTTTTTCCCGTGGGCGTCCGTTCGTCCGTGTTGTGTCGTCTCCCTCTCCGCCCCTTGGGACGGCGACAAGGCGCCTGGAATGCCGGCCTGCCGTGTTCCTAGCAGTCGCTTGCAGACAGTCAGAGCCTCCTCCATTTCTTTATGCTGTTGCGGTCGCCCTGCTTGTGTGCGACAACCGTCTCGCCGCCAGCCGTGAGCTGTCAGTTGTTGGCTTGGCTGCAGCCCCCCACCTGCGCGTCTTTGCAGTCGAGGCAGTCGTGGCGATGTTGTCCTTCGTGTCGACGACTTCGCGCGGTGGTGAAGACGTTGCTGACGTCACCGCTGCCATCGACCCAGTGTTTCGTGACTTGGCTTTTGGGGAACTTGGTAGAAGTACCAGTCTTTAAAAGAAAAAAAAAAGGCCGTTGCTTTTGGTGTTTTTTTTCTCGAAGGAGATGCGAAGTTGGGCTGCATTGGGCCAGGATCTATGGCAAATTGGATGCTTCGACCGTGCGGAAAGCGCCGGAACACTTCGACGCTAAATGAACTTATTCAGGGAAGAAAATAGTCGTGTATGTACACCGAGTTACACAGAAAAAAACAAAACACGCCCCGTGAGATTTGAGCAACATTCCAACGCGGTGTCCTGCTCGATTACGCCTTCTCGCCGTCGGTGAAAGTGGAAAGCAAGCGGTGATGTGGTCCTTGCAGTCTAAATTTATTGAGGCGGTAAAATTCAGAAGCCTGGTCTGACTGGCCGCATTCCTGTATACCTGGTTGTCGCCTTCGCTCTAGTGACGCCGTCGTTTACGCCTTTTCCGAGAGCCGACAGTTGCTAATGAAAGGGAAATGTAATTTAAAAGCGTCCTTGGCTGTGGCGCAGTGTGCGGTGTTGTGCCTTCACAAGATCGGGCCTTCCCGCGCGTCCTCCGTCTCGCGGTCGCGCTCCTGTTCGCCCTTATCGCGGCTGCCCATCGGTGACGACGCCCCTGCGCTTTCTTTCGTGCCGTTATTGCCCCTTTTTTTTCCGTGACCGGTTTCTTTTCGGCCGCTTCCCACGAATGGTGGATACCCTCCGGCCGACGCCACCGCACCACTTGTGCACCACCCGGCTTCTCTGCCAGAGGGCGTTTGCATCGAGCATGTCCGTGCACGTCGCGCACTCTGTTTGGTCCGGGTGACATTGGCCGAACTTTCACAAGTGGCGCATCACTGACACGCCAACGTTGTAGCGCCTCGCAAGTATCAGAGCTGTTTACGAGGAATGTTTACTGTCGCAGAATTCACATTCCCAACATTTCGCGATATTTCGTCACATTACTCGCGCATTGTTATGTCGCCTATTGCGATTAATAGCGCTTTATTTTGGGGTAAGCTACCGAGACAGTACTGACGTTAAGCATTTCCTTTTTTTTCTTTTTTTTCCTGAATTACCTGATGCGTTTAGTATGTATGTGTTGAAACATCACCGGAGAACAAGAAATCTATTTCATTGTTTTTTAGACATTCTACAGATTGGCATCGTTGTAGTTCGCGAAGCCTACGTCAAGTCGCCTGAGAATATAAGCCATATATGAGATATTTGAAAGACATTCCTTGAAATGGCGCGTACGTTTGGGGGCGTTTTCTTCAAACACACGGGACCTCGCTGTGGCGCTTGTCTTGGGTAACGCCTCGCTTCTTGTATGCCTCGCACGTATGGCACGTATTCCCGTGGCGCTGTGCTGTGTTGCGTTACTTTGGTCGCTACGGCTTAGTCTGGCAGGTGGGTGGTTTGTCCGAGGGTCGTCGGTTCGAAGTCCTCTAGGGGTGAGCGAACGGCGCCGCGCTCCTTGCGGAGCGAGTGCACTGGTGCGTGCGATGACTGTTTTCTTTTTTTGTGTGTTTTTGCCAATCAAGACATCGGTGGGCGTTGTGGGTGACGTTGACGGACGATGGGCCGAGGTCGTGCTCGTTTTTTCATCGTTTTTTTTTCGTTTGTATTTCTTGGTGTGTGTGTGGGTGGAGGTTGGCAACCTTACAAGTCTCTTTCTCTCTGTCTTTCTCTCTCTCTCTTTCTCTCTATTTCATCACCTTACTGTTTGCGTCTCGTAGAAGTTTGCCCTTCGAACTATGGAGAGAGAGCGTAATTTGCTATCTTCGAGCGTTTGAGCTTCGTCATTGGGTTGAAATCTCAATTGTTGTTTTTGTTTCTTTGTTTCTCCTGTCCTTTGAAACGGCTTTCTTAGGTCCTATCTTTTAGGTATTGGTGATCGTGAACTGTTTGGTAGTATTGTTATATATCGTCCTCGGTTTTCTTTAACGCTCGTCGACATTAAATGGTTCTATTCCGTTTGATAAGGATTGTGTCGAATGTCGAGATCTTAAATATGATGAGAGTAATAAAGATGTGAAGCAGAGACAGCGCGTGGCATGAGTCCAGATAATTCACATGCAGTGCTGCAGTTTACCTACAGTCGACCGCCAAGAGCTTGTTTGTCTGTTTGAGGTTATTACACAATGCTCATATATGGGGATTTTGTCGATACATGGGCATATAACGGCATTTCTGGACATCCCAATCTTTAGGCCGAGTTGCCTTACGGGCACATACACTTCTGGCTGATGTTTCATTAACCGGCAATATGTCTAGCTGTGGCTTGAAGTGACAGGATAAACTCGAATAGAGCGATGGACTTGAGCGAAAAAAGAATGGGGTGTCTACTCGACGCATCAGTGTAATTTACACCAGAATACAGAGGAAGCTGGATGAAAGTGTACCGGCTGCTCTGCGATAGGAAAAGAGAAGCCCGACTATATACAGCCGAGTCTGGACCTTTATCGCGACTCCAGCGCGTCCATTTCTCTCCCTCGCTTTCCTTGTGCTAGTCTATAGTACAGTATTATACCGGGGCGAGGTCCATCGCCGTGCACGGCAGACCTCCGCGATGGCGGCCGTCTCTCGCCCTTCCGTCGTTCGTCTAACTTTTGACTCCGCTCACAGCGCAGTTCAAAGCGAATGGCCTCCCCTTTGTGCCTGGGCGGTCCGTTCTGGCCAAAATGGACGGCGGTGCCTTGAAAAGCGGCGTGCCGTTCCTTTCCGAGAACGCTTCCGGGATCCGGGAAGGAAATGTCGTTTGCAGTGCCGGCTTGCCTCCTCCACTGGGGCTCCTGTCGCGGCGATTGCTTATACGTGGCACCAATGCCGCCGTGGCAGGCGCCGCGCGCGAGTGGTGTATATATCAAGCGCTGGGAGGAGCAGCAGCAGGCCTCGATGGGGGGGGGGGGGGGGTCTATGAGCGCCACCGCCGCTGCTGCTCTGACGCCGTGCCAAGACATATGGACTACGTCTGCGCTCTGGTTCTCTTTCTTTTTCTTTATAGCGTTAGTCTTAACTCCGCGACGTATACTGCCTAGTTTTAGTTCGTTTTGCTGTCCTTGTTGTCGCCCGCCTGCTGTTGTGATGGCTCCGCTATCGCGCAGCTTTTGTGTTCTCTGGCGGCGGTTCCTGCGCGACACGTGCTGGAGGAAGTGCGGCGCGCTTGACAGTTTTAGAGCCGGAGAGGTTTTTCGGTTCGCGCGACTTCTGACCGTCTACCCCTTTCCTGTTTTATTTTGTCAATACTGTATTGGTAAACGCCATGGTTAGTTTTTTTATTTGTTTTGCCTTTTTTTCATTCGTTAAGCTTTATGATCATGCGCAACCGGTACTCTATACTGCGTGAATAATGAGG
Source organism: Rhipicephalus microplus (assembly GCF_043290135.1). Lineage (NCBI taxonomy): Eukaryota > Metazoa > Arthropoda > Arachnida > Ixodida > Ixodidae > Rhipicephalus > Rhipicephalus microplus. Next base: position 36,687,615 of record NC_134704.1, on the reverse strand, counting down.
TCAAGCTCTTCGCGTTAGTGTTATGTCGCAAGGAGCTAGCGCCACAATAAGGCAAAGCATTGGAAAGGTGACTTTTTTTTATTTGCTTTGATTTTCTTTTTCCTCTCTGTAGGACAAATTCATGCAGTTCACTTCCATGGGCGCTTGTGGGCGTGTTTCGTGACCATTTCGATTCAAGTCCGCAGTACAGTGGCATTAGACCGCCCTAGCATAAAACAACAAAAGTTGTTCTCGTTTTTTTTATATATAGAGCGCGAAGGCACACACGTCACTGCTCCGTTACAAAGGGGACGCCCATAACATCCACTCATACTCCTTGCGTCCGTCCGTCCGTCCGTCCTTCCGTCATTCATTCATTCATTCATTCATTCATCATCGCTTTGAAGTGGCGTTGCATGATGCAATGTGTTCATACACATCTCGGTGGAGACAGCGCGTATGTCTAAATACACCAACACGTTCGCGATGTTCATGCTCATTTTGCTACTGAAAGGTTTCGACCTGTTGACTAGCTACCAGTAGTTGCTATACTGTCTTACTTTAACCGTGCCGGGTTTCGATCTTCCACAATGCTTCAACCCAAGTATAGAGCCCTATCTAATTCTCCTCAGGACGAGTAGGTAGTTTCGGTTTAGAGCGGTCGTGAATGCGCAAATTGTTGGTTGGTGCGCCTTTAAGTGAAGCTACAATACGGGTACTTTTCCCGGCCGTGTGGGACGTAAAGCATTCGCAGTTGCGGTCGATTCCGCGAATGTTAACGGAGAAGGGAATTGCCGCTCACTTTCGCGGGGCTGCGCCGCGAAGGGTGTAGCGGCGATCGACGCATGCTGTGAGAAGTGCGGAATATGTGGTGCAGGCTGCTGCCGCTTCGCGGCGGGGCAGCGTCGGCTAATGTCCGTGCACGGCTCGCGGGGGCGGGGACGTGCGCGTCTCTCCGAGTGAGACGTGTAGAGACTACATTCCGGCTCGTCGTCGCCGGGAACGGTCGCCCGGGCACTCGGCGAGGGTTCCTAGAACTGGGATGCCTCGGTGCGTTTTCATTGTATGCGTGGCTAGTGGGTGGAGCGACGGAGACCGCGGCGTTGGGAGACTTCGCTGCATTCCGCGCGAAAAAAAAAAAAAAGCGGAGCTTCTTGTGGCGTTGTTTAACCTGTAGTTTCGGGCACCTCAGCCCGGGTCCTTGTGAAAGCCGCCGCTGGAAGCATTCAGCGAAACGCTGCTTGCCGGGATAGCTGAATTTTATCGGGGTGGGAGGTAGCAGCGAATTAACGTGAACACAAAGTCCCGTGCTTCGTCTTCGTTAAGCAATAAATGCCTCACGAAACGCGACGCGGAGTCATTGTGGCATGACGCCACAGATGACGTCTCGTGTGACCTCATCACATCGTTCTCGCTTGGTCATAGGTGGGCCGATCCCGGATGTAGTGCAAAACCACGTTGGTGCAAAAAGTATTTGGCTAATTTGTTTGGCAGGTAGGAGGGGGAGGGGAGGTTAGTAAAGTCAACTGTGAAGTAAAATATACGGCAGTAATGGCGACTCTTTTAGGGTAATCTCAGTCGCATACATAATTTACCGTGTAACTTTTTCCAAGACGCCGTTCACCTGCTGCAAGCCTTCCTATAACGGTTCTACCATACGTGCGGCAAAACATCGGTATTTGTCGTTAGAATAGCCTGCCTGTCAACACGCGGCACATGTCTTCTGAACTTTTTTCTTTCTTTTTTTTTGGAGGGGTGGTAGGGGGAGTTGGTTACGCGCAGCTTCAGTCCCTGTCGCAATATCGAGCGAAAAAGTACAAAACACGTGTGCCGCCTTTGTCTCTTCATTATTGTCGATATTTTACAGGTGTCGCAAAGGCGTCGGGGTCAGCTGAAGATAAAACGCAGAAATGCGAATGATACATATCTATAATGTCTGATAGCGCGTCTGTAAGGGGCAAGTGCCGGCGGAAGGCGATCTATGACGATTACGTCGTAGTGTTGTAACTGCTAGCCAATACTCATTTCTTATCTTTTGTTTTTAACCGCTAATCTTGCCAAACTAGAAATTCATTCTGCTCAAGTTTACAGTGGTGAATAATGCGGATCTGACGCGTCGCCTGCTTCTCCTTGAAATGTTTTTTGTGTTTTTGTTTGATTTTTCGTGCACGCTTACGTGAGAAGTAATTACCTCGGTTATAAGCGTAGCGGAATTACACTCTAAGAAATTACACTCCTTAAGAGCAATAGCAACTTCTTTTTGGTATTATTGATTTTCTTCGTTTGCTCTCTTTAAAGTGGTACGTTAGCTCTCCCTTTCGGGTCACACGATTCTTTTTTTTTTTTTGCAATTATCCAACTTTGAAATCTATGCGATTGTATTCGTTTTCCTGTGCGCGTGACTCACAATTTTGTTATGCCGAGAGGCACTCTGCACAAAACCGTTATGTCCGGTCGGTAAAAGGCCCTCTATACTTACCTGCTCAAGTAATGGCTCCGCAGCGACGCTTCCTCGGAGTTAACTGCGCGCAGCAGGTCAGCGTTTCCCAATTTAACGTCTTTCGGCGGGCGCATTCCTTCAGTCTGAAAACAGCCCCTTTTACTGCAAACTGCACGCACTTTCGAGCCGTTTCTGTGAATCCCCCCTCCACCCCCTTTCTTTAAACCTTATATTTCTACAACAACGACGAGGAAGAAAATATTACAAGAAACAAAAAAACTAAAAATCTTTGCTGGTGTGCCTTGCGTGGTTCGTAATTTTAGGGGCAGATTCTAATAAGCGCCTGGGCTACGTCGCCGGTCGTTCGAACCGCGCTCCGCCTGAAATTAGCGCTTGCGACTTTACGCGACGCATTGAAAATGATCCTGCGGTGGCGAGCGTCGCCCTATAGGCGTACTCGGTGCCGCGTTTCCTACATTTACTTTAGAAGGAAACTCCATGCTTCATTACCAGAGGAAATTACCAACGCAATAAGTAGCACTCGCCCTCCCATGAATACACGCCACAAACCTAAAGAAATGTGGAGAATGGAAAATGAAGACAAAGATGTGTATAATGTATACGTACACATCAACGAAAGTTGGAGGAAAAGCGCGCCTGTCGTTAATTTCTGGCCATATAGTTGTTTAAGTACGTTGTGGGGGAAGTGGCTGTCACGCCCTCTTGTGGCATTTGTATCTCATTTACTTCTTTTTTTTCCTTTTCTTGCTTTCATTCGCAGCGTGAGTGCTTGTTAGAAGTTTGAGTGACCCACATTCCTTCGTTCGCGGTTTGAGCGTGTATAGGGCGGTGATTAGTTCTGGCGCAAGGCCTCTTTTCTCTCTCTCTCCCTTGCCGTACGTTCATAGTTTGGTGGTCGCCGCCGAAAAGGCCCGCGGACATCGATGCGCGTCTGGTCGTATATTACAACGTGTCAAGGGCAGCAGCAGGCACATGCACGGCAGGCCAGTCTGCGTTTGTGTGCCCTCTCACACGCTCGCTTCCGCGACTGGCGTCCAGGCGTTAATTAGCCGGGATCGTGCCAGTCCAAGTTTTCCCCACAGCATTGACGACGTCGGAACCATGCCAGAGGTATTTCAGCGGCCGCGTATGCCCTTGGTTCGTCGCTGTCGAGTGTTTGCATGTCTATAGGTGTGTGTTCAACCTCGGCTCTTTGTTTCAATTTTTTTTTTAGATCCGGGCGTATACGCGGCTTCCATGGTCGTGTATACTCGTGTACGGATAAAACGTGGAGGCGGTGCACGAGGCGAAGCGAGATAGACACAGCTGTACGAGCTGACGCGTTGCCCCGAGGCTATACGTGTATGTGACTGACATAGATACGTGTCGCTAATTGTTGACGGTATTATACAAGTTGCGGGGCTGCGCTGAAGTTAGCATTGTCTTTGCCGTTATTTGGTCAGGTCGTCTCAAGCCCTTGTGTAGCTTGGTTGATTCGTAGTGTTTCAGTTAGAGGCAAGTATGTGATGACTATCGTAGGCCGCCCAGAATGTCTTACGCCAGTGTTGTGTTAATTCGCTCGGCTCTTTTTGCATCAGAACGCCCATAATGTGCAATGTGTGAGTGTGCGCGTATATAGGTATAGTTTTGCTCTGCATCTGAATTGATGTTGTTAACCGTTCGCCGTTTATAAAACTACAGTAATCTTTTTCTGGCATTTTCAGGAATAAAGCGCCTCAGTGATAAAGGTTGTGCTTGCATTCCAGTGCGCGTGCGAGCGCCACCTGTATGGTCCCGTGTTCTATAACCTCAGACAGCTGTTTACATCGCTACGGGTATTTCACCGTGACCTAAACGAACACTCTTTACATGAAAAAAGGCGTTTTCGCGATTCAGAACACCTATATCACGTGCATTAACAAATGGTCCAAACATTCTTATTGAAGAAAAACGAAAAAAAAAGACTACCAGTTAGACAAAATCCAATTGCATCAGTGCTCAAGGATACATCCAGCCATACACAAACGTAAGTAAAACACCTATAGTGGCAGAGCACTTGCGCTATGAGCGCATCAATGATCTGTTCTTGATTCTGGTCGAACAGTATTTAAGAACGTGTGCTCATCACGAAAGTGCCTTTCTTCGAGTGTACATAGTCTTCCACAAAGAATCAAGACCCTACAGCGTCGCCTGAGAATTTTCCATGCTATACGCCAATGCCTCTTGCCCAGCGTAACCCCAATGTTTGGTGCATTTGCGATTTCGTCCGCGCGCGACTTGTGCCGCGCGAGAACAGAACAGCAGTGTTTGATTGATATGTGGGGTTTAACGTCCCAAAACCACTAAGAACAGCAGTGTCGTTTGCCCTTGCGCGACTTGGACACGAGGCCGCCGAATGGCGGCCATTGTTCTCTAAAGCACGCACAAGACCGTCATACGTACACATACCCGTTGCTATCCGTCGCAAAGACGCTTGCTGTTTATAGTGTATACTTCAACGTCAGTGCCCTTCGGGTGTGAATGCCGGCATAAAGGTGCTCGTACCCGTGCGCCGTTTTTAACGCGGCATTATGTCGGTGGCACGACTCAAGTGCAACGCGTGGCACTTCTTGTTTTCAGAATACTCAGGGGTCTTTGGAAAAAATACAGGTTGTCCAATATGTATGGATTTGTTCCGAGTTAAGAGTTGTATTTGATACGTATAACAGTGATAAAATAGTTTATATAGCTAAGAGCGTTAACTGTTAATTATGATAACTGTTAGGATAAATAACGCATCTACCGACTTTTATTTCACGTAATCAAACAGGTGTTGTTTGGAGTGGAGAAGTGGCTTTTCTCTACAAGAATTGCGTGACCTCCCTTTGTGTGCCATTCCAAACCGCGAGTGATAGTAACTGGTGCCTGCGCTCTTCTCATATCTTCCTTTTGACATTGCGTGAGGGAGTGACGCAACGCTACATTCGCCTCCCGATCACTTCAGTATTATCCTTTCCGCATACGCGACGCGGTCGTCACTTGTTCGCGTGACCGCACGCGCCGTGTCCAATGCGCAACGACCGCTCTTGCGAACCGGGGGCGAACTCTGCTTGCGCGCGCATCATTTCGTCTCGCCCTACATTTCCTCCCACTTCGTGGCTCGCTCGCCGTCCGCTGATGCGTCGTGGTCGGCGTTCCCGTGGCGGTCGTTTTGCGTTTGCTCGGCCTTCTTTCCGTTCGCCCTCGGTACTCCGCTTCTCTGATGTGCACCGGCTACGTCTGTGTGTGCAGCGCCAAGCAGCCGATGTCCATGGCCCCCCGTTCCCCCGTCGTTCGGTCGGTGAGCAAAGTGCGCGGCTATATAGGATGGCCTATTGCCCTCCCTCTACAAACCACTACGTCTTCTACTTCCTTTTCTTCTTCTTCATTTTGACGTCATCCTATATTTTCGACCCTTTATTCGTTCCTCAGTGATCGCTTCCAAGTTTCCCCGTGGAATTCTCTCTCTCTTTCTCGGTTGCTCTCGAAAACCACGGACGAGATGGAGATCTTTTTCGCGTTCTGAACGCTTTATTTTCTTTTTCCCTCTCCGCGTCTTCTTGACTACGGGGCCACGAGATGTGTGTCCGGTTTACTTCGCACGGCGGCACCCGGTGACATAGATTGAAGACTCGAGCTGTGACCGCAGCTGAGGCGAAAGGTCATTTACTCTCTTGCGGTCCCGAAAAATAAATGTAATCTCGGTTCCGCACTCCCCATTCTTTCCTTCTCTTTAGCAGGTCTTCGCCCTTGCAATATTTCGTGTTTCGTTTACTGCCTCCTTCAGGGTTCGAAAGATGGTGGCGTCGCGGTTGCTCGTTTATTCTTCTATTTGAGCCCCTCTCTCTCTGAATGGCGTCGTCTCGGGGACGTCATTTTTATCTGACGTGGCGCGACCGTTGAAACCGGGCCGTGTTATGTCGTTCTTTATTTGCCTTCAGACGGGCGATTTCTTTTTTCTCACCCTTTACGTCCAGGGAACGCCTTATGTGTCTTCTCTTTACATCCTTCAAGGCTTCTCGAGAAAGATCGCGCAGTTCGGACAACTATCTTTGTTTATTGCTCATGTGTACGGATATGGAATATGAGTCGCAGTGAGCGAGCGGAGTGTTGCGTCTGCCGCATCTCGTGTATGTATACGCGCTTGAGGTTTGAAGAGTGCACGGAAGTGTTCGTTGGTGAGTGGGTGATATAAACAAGAGACATTAATAATATTTGTGTTGGGATAACCAGGGTAGATATTGGCAGTAGTGGAGTCGTTGTAGTCATACCTAGCATTGCATAATTGAAATAGATGTATCTATTTCGAGAAAAAAAAAGAGAGAGAGATAGTGTACACTTGAGTCCATTATATAAACGAAAAAGGAAGAAAACAGGTTAGGTGGTTACTGATCGTTGCCCTGTTGCAAAGGAATTAAGGGGATGCCAGTAAAGATGATCACAATCTGTGTCGGCGGTACGTTTCATCTGGCGCATGCCGCCCGGTAGCCATGACAGGGCCGCTGGACATTCTGATCAATTGACGCTTTTGAGGATGCGGCACGGGGGAAAGAAAATGCAGTGGCGTATGGTCGTCGCCGTTTCCGTGCTTAGCTGGGTGTGTGTGTGTGCTGAACTGAATCTATGGAAGTTGACGAATGGTCTCTGCTTTTGACCTGCGCGGAGTAGCCTGGCCATGCGCACACGTTATTTGGAGGCGTCAGTGCAGGCGTCGTCCGTCTTCCCTCAGCAGCGTATAGTTGTTTTGGAGGCGGAAGCGCTCGCTTTGATGTCCGTGTTTACCGAAGCCTTCTATGCATTATTCTTTATCTGTGAACGCCGGTGGCGTCGTTCGTGTTGTTTACTGTGCCTTGGTGACTTGGTTCGTATTGTGTAAAGCGGCTCGTACGACCGACCGGGAGATAACGGACATATGAAGCGAATATGTACAGGCAGGGGGGGGGGGGGGGGGAAGGGGGTCAAAAGTTCCCCTACCGCGCTCCCATATGAATACATGAGAGAATGACCTAGGAACATTTCCCGATTCCCGGGAGGCTCGGGAATCCCGAGCCTCCCGAAAAGTGGCTGGCGCAACGGAGGCGTTTTAGGGGAGAAGCTCCTCAGGGTGTGGCCCGTTCCTTCCTCTGTTTTTACGCAGTAATGTAGCATGTATGTAGCCACATCTAGTGTACGAATCGCTCATTAGATGACGTTGGGTGTATGTGTCGTTGGAAGTAATATAACTAGAAGGCGTTAGTTGTTTTCGTGTAGTTGACGATTAAAGAGGATTGATGGCGCTGTTGCAATGAAAAGTTCGCAGCATATCTGCGGAGTGTATGATGATGTGTGGGGCGAAGCGTCTGTCTGTTCGTCTGATGCGTGCTCTAGTGTGATAGCAGCGGACGGACGGGTGGACGCTTCGATCCAGTCATCGTCATTCGCCCCGTCGAGATGCTGTGATTTTTTTCTTTTAATCACTTGCGTACGTGTGCCTTTCCTATTGCGGTGCTGCGGAAGAGCACTCGTCTCTACGCTTCCAGTTCGTTGTAACCCTACCTTAGAGTACCGATAAATATGCCCCGCACATTTGGTTCGAAGACCGGCGGCTGCTAGACGCGCTCGTTGCCGTATACCAAAACAAGGTGAGGTAAACGGTATTTATTTATTTTTATTTATTTATTTGTACCCTCAAGGCCTACAGGCATTTCAGAGGGGAGTGGGTTACAAGGTTATACAAAAAAACTAAAAAGCAGCAACAAAAGTAGTAAGCAGATAAGTACAAACATACATGGGCCCTAATCATACAATGTTAGCTAGTGCTGCACGAAACTGATGGTTGTCTTCGATTGCGGCGGTCAGTCCGGGAAGGCGGTTCCAATCTTGTGACGTCCGAGGAATAAATGACTGAAAGAAGGCATTGGTGTTGCATGATATTGTTCCTACTTTGTGTCGGTGATCCATACGAGAAGAAATATATGAAGGAGGAGTAATTAACTCACTGAATAGGGGCGAATTACGGTAGTAAATTTTGTGAAAGAGACAGAGGCGAGAGTGTTTGCGGCGCGAAGTTAGAGTGGGTAATTGAAGCAAGTTTTTCATGGACGTGACACTTGCCGCACGGGTGAAATTACCGAGAATGAAACGTGCTGCTTTGTTCTGCACGAGCTCAAGTGATGTCACCAGATAGTCATGGCTCGGGTCCCAAATGGATGATGCATATTCGAGTTTAGAACGAACCAATGATTTATACAAAAGTGTTTTTAAAGAGGTAGGTGCAGAAAAGAAGTTGCGGCGAAGGTAGCCAAGCAGGCGATTAGCATTAGTAATAACGGTATTAATATAAAGCGACCAGGTAAGATCAGTTGTTATGTGAATTCCCAGGTATCGGTACGACGTCACAGGTTCAAGAAGTGTGTTGTTAAGGTAATAGGAACCCGTTGAAAGGGCTGTTCTTGAAATGCGTAAGACTTTGCATTTAGTTGTATTAAGTTCCATTAACCATTGCTCACACCAGTATACCATGACTTTCGCCTTGGTCTGTCTCGACCGCCGTATTTGTACGCTAGGCCTATGCTGTGTGTCCGTGACGTAGTTGTGAGGGGGAGTGGGGGAGGGTGTGCGTGTTTCTCCGAGTTCAGTTGGAAGGTCGACGGGGAAGAAGTACTTCTAAGTATTGTGCCATCATTGACGACAAAAATTGTGCCAACCATGCTAGAGCTCGTGTTCATCTCCGAATGCCAACTTATGAACGCACTGCATGTGCCCCAGGCTAAAGCCTGTCTATTGAGCTTCTTCTTCTTTACCGGTGCAAGATGATTGGCGAGGTGGCTGCTCGAGTGTGGTGGTCGCACTCCGAAGCTGTCACTCGTGACATTCGTTCCTTCTATGGCGGAAGCCATCTCGTGCGGGGATGGACACACTCGCGTCGGAGGGACAGCGCGCACTGTGAGCACCGTCGTCGACGGGCATCTCGGGCGTCCTGGCGCCGTTGTTTGCACGCCCGCGGCTGCGCGCGTCGCGTCCGAGAGAGACTTGACGGGAGGCGTTGTTCGCCGTGACTTTTCCTGTGGCGCTGCTGCCACGTTGCCTCCGGGATCGGCAGTAGGGTTATTTCGTTCCCCTGCGTTTGATGTTCGCCCTCTTTTCTTTGTTTTGGCGAAGGTTTCCCGCGTCGTGAGGCAGGTCGAAAATTGCGCGCAGCGTCTTCGTTGTCCCTGGCACCGTAGAAAAGACCAGTATGCTCGCCTTAAAGGCGTAGTAATGGCATACCGTGCGCGCGCGTGTGTGTTACTTTTCGCCCTTAAGGCCCGAGTGTCTTTCATCTTTTTTTTTGGGGGGGGGTGAGCGGTGGGGGGGAGGAGCTTTCACGGCTGTGTAATGTTTTGATTGGGAAACGCCGCTGCTCGAGATGGAACGTTTGCATGCTTCGTACTTCTCTAAACAGCAGCCTATTGAATCGAAAAAAAGAGCGCATTGGGAGCGTTCTCCTTAGTCTTTGAACATTAGTAATTATGACATTTCACGTATGCATGTGGGAGGGTTACACCCTCTTACAAAGAGGGTTCAGCTTAAATTGAGGACGACGCAGCGAGCAATGGAAAGAAAAATGGTAGGTGTAAGCTTAAGAGACAAGAAGAGAGCACAGTGGATTAGGGGACAAACGGGAGTTAAGGATATCATAGCTGCAATAAAGAAGAGGAAATGGACATGGGCCGGGCATGTAGCACGTAGACAGGATAACCGCTGGTCATTAAGGGTCACCAACTGGATTCCCAGAGAAGGGAAGCGGGGTAGGGGGAGACAGAAGGTTAGGTGGGCAGATGAGATTAAGAAGTTTGCGGGTATAAATTGGCAGCAGCAAGCACAGGACCGGGTTAACTGGCGGAACATGGGAGAGGCCTTTGTCCTGCAGTGGACGTAGTCAGGCTGATGATGATGATGATGAATTATGACATAAAGAATACGTTTCATTAACGTGTGTTTACCGCACATGGATGCATTCTTGACAAACGTGTGATCGATAATATGTGAAGGGGAAAATAATTGTTGCCGCTGGTGAGGCCCGAACCTGCTATCTTCGCAGTATGCGGAAATTCTGGGTTCTGTGCGCCGCCGTCAGTGTAGTAATCCGCCCGCTAGGCCGTCCACCGTTGTTACCGGCTGTACAAACTCTGGTTGAAAAGGCGTGCCACGAAGGAGCGGTGTCGTGTAGCGTCCGGTCTCTTGTTTTCTTGCGTTTCGCCTTCTCTGTGTCGGTTGCTGGCCGCGTATATACATTAGGTACAGCGCACATGTCTGGAATAAAGACTCTCCCGCCGGATCGGATTTCCCGAACGCCGTTAATGGAGGAGGGCGGTAGCAGGAGCGATAGGCGATTTGCTGGGGAACCGCTGTTGTCTGTTTCTTCGACAAGTTTCTAGTCTAGTCGAAGCGGGGATGGTCTTTTTTTTTCCCTTCCTCCTTTTCATCCCAGGGTATCCAGAGCGTAGCTGGTCTTGCTTCCTGCTGGCTTATGCTCTCCCTCCGCTCCCTTATGCCTCCTTCCGAAGCGTTTGTTCGGGGCTGTGCCGATTGATTCGCAAATCGAACGGAGCACTCATTTCCCTAATGTTTCCGTCCCCGCCCTTCGCATACGCCGCCGAACTCTATAGGTCTCCCCCGCACGGTCCAACTCCGTCCCCATCCGCTCCTCCCACACGCGTACATACTCCTCTTTCCCACTTTTTTTTTTCTTTTCTCGTTGACGACTCCGCTCCCATCCAAGTCGCATTGACCGCTGTCGTGTGTCGATTTCGCTTGTTTGCCTGTTAAGATAGTATGTATTTTTTGTTGAAATGACACTGGTGTCTAATGTTCGATATTTTGTATTTCGATACTTCGCCCTTATAGGCATAATAAACTATCTTGTTAAAGACTAGATACACGAACGGACTTGATTAGTGTAATAAGCCTAGCAGCTAACAGGGATATTGTCCGGGGATACAATGATCAATGTTACGTGGTCGGCCTTGAGCTATAGTCCACAGCAGTGGCGTAACCAAAAAGTGGCTCGTGCCCCCCCCCCCCTGTTTTTTTTTTTCCCTCGCCATAGGTCACACAGCAAAAACTGACACTCGACCACATATTCCCGCACTGCCTTTCTCACCCCCCAAAAAAATTGTGTTCACGCCCCTGGTCTACAGGAGCTTTGTCGCTGTCACATCTCCGATTTTGACGTCATAGAAAGGGCAACCTGCGGTATACCGTTGCGGCCAAATAGTAGTGACAAACGGGGTGAATTAACACCTACACGAATCCTGCTTAACGCAACCTCGCTCGTGTCGGTGGGTTGTTACTTGTTGATTTAACATACCATGAATATTGAATGAAATTGGGGTGGTTAATGGAAACTCTGATGAAGTAGACAACACAAATTTCACAGGAATTATCAACACAAGTCAAGAAACACTAATGCAAAAAACAATTAAAAATATAGGAGCACTAATCAGTATATTTTACGAGCACGCTTTTCACGCAATGTTAGCGAGAATGTTTGTGAACAAGAGCTTTGGATTGTCTTGAGAAGAGATGATCATACTTTGTATACGGTGTAATTTGTAGTGGTGAGTTTTTCTCCATCTTGTATCGTCCTATGCGATTGCTTGGTATCCTTGCAAATTCATACTTATTTTTATCGTCTTCAAGCGCGTTGGCCATGGTTTCTCTTGTAGGCGACAACTGGTAGCCCGCTTCTTTCTTTTTCTTTTGTATGTATTTCTGCACAATATTTTTGTATGTCTGCACAACAATAGCAGTTGCACACAGTGATGTGTTCAACACGCTAATTTTAAAATGAAATGAATGCACTTGAATAATGTAGAGTACAAAATGTACAGTTGCCTGCACAGTGCTGCGTTGCAGAGTTGTTAGGCACTGTTAAATTTTTTAGGATTTTTTAGGCAATCCTTTCGATATTACAGGGGCGGCCTTGAAATCCTGAATAACAGTTCTCGTGGCTCTTTGAAAGCAAAAATAATAGCTAAGGACATTGGTTTTAATTTTTATTTCTCATCACGTGCTAGCGCTTGTCACTTTCAGTGCAGTACACTGGTGTCATGCGGGAAAGCGCATAAAGTTGGCTGAGGAGCTACTATAGCTGTCACGAGACAGCATATCTTGCCCCCTTAATTATCCACGCGTACACGTGGTGTATATATGTGATTTCAGGTACCGGTGATGTGGCTGACGTCTACTAACCTTACTAGAAATCATTAGTTCGTGCCGTCGCCGTGGCCATGATATACACTAAATTATTCGTGCACAAGTTTCCCTGCATGGCGCTCTCTCCCCATCCGCCTCCTGCTTTACGAATCTCGCGAACTTCGCAGTTACCATTTGGGTAGGTACCCACTGCAAGTGTCGTCAAATCCGGTTTTTCACGAGGGTCGGACGCTGAACACGTTTTATAGTTTGAGAAAATCGTATGCGTGCGTTGTGAACGGTATGAGCGTTAGAAAAGCAACGGTCGTTGTAAATGGATGGTCCCGTTCGTTACGTCACGCGATGCTCCATTGTTCCGCGCCCGCTGGCTCCTGCCCCTTTAAGTCGATAAGCCCCGGTAATTAGTCGGCGACGCAGGCCGCGCGACCCGCTATCGAGTAAAAGCGCAGGCTTTCCCGCGCAAGCGAGTCAGCTCAGTGGAGCGCGTCGTAAAACAAGAGGCGAGGGAACCAATGAGCTCCCTTCTGAGGCGCCGTACCTCTTCCAACGCGCGAGCGTCGGCTCTTTGAGAAGAGCGGGTTCGACGGTCTCTCGCGGTCGTTGAGCGCGGCGCGTATTATAACGGCCGTGGCCGAGCGCTCTGGCCGGACCATCCTCCTCGGCGATGGCGGGCCGTGTTACGGTGACCGGTCTTCTTAGCTCGGCCGTCGGCGCTCCTTCGACTGCGTCGTTCCGTGACCGCGGCGAGCGTGTGAGGCGGAGAGACCGGCCCCGGACAAAAGGATGCGCCTCGATCAGATGGAGCGCCGCGATAAAAGCGTGCGGGCATTCCATCGTGTGCGCCCCGGTACCTTTCACCGCGTTCATTTCGGTGGATTGCATCTGCGTGCCTGCCTTTCCTGTTGGGAAGTGGTATAAACGCGTGCGAACACGAAACTGTATTCGCTAGGTCGGCCGATGTATCGGAAAGATGGTCGCACGTTACGGGGCTCGGCTGATGACCCCAAAGACGCGGATTCGATCGCAGCCGCAGCGGTTGCACTTCGGTAAATCCTATAGAGGCCCTTGTACTTCGGATTCCGGCGCCCTTAAAAAGCCACGGGTTGCCGAAATTTCTGGAGCACTTCCGTCTTGTGATCACATCGTGGTTTTGGCACGTAAAAGCGCAGAATTTATTACCGTTTTGGTGTAGGAATCACCGCTTACTGCATTCTGCGGCAGAACTTCTTAGAAGTTTGGAGGAGCCATGTTGGAGATATGTTGGGTGTCTTGCTGCGGTGTACTAATGGTGCCATTGAGGAAATGATCGCTCCCGCGCGCGTTCTGGTATTGCGCGTCGCAGGGCCTCTTTGTCAAAGAGGCCCTGCGACCGCTTTCCCACATTGTCAGACAACGCTGCCGGGCTGCATTCGAGGTTTCCTGAAAGCACGCAAGCCAAACATTTTAACGCTGTGGGTGGCCTGGAAATCACAATTAATTCTCGAAATCAGCCGCAGTACGTTACCTCTATATATATACTCTCCACAAGTGATGCCATAAACCCAAAGTCGACGGCGATTGGCTAGTTTGAGCAGCGTTTGAAAAAAAATCGAATGAATAAACAAAAACACAAGAAGGATCAGTGTTTGGCTCACGGTCACTTGAAGGCGGTTGACTGCGCGAGCTAAAAGCAGTTGCTGCGTACAAAACTGCTACGTCGCCAGGTATAGATTGATTGCATTTGAGCGCCTCGGCTGCCTAATTTTTCGCAGGAAGTATTTTGTGGGCGCAGGATATTCATAGCGACGACAGGAACGATCTCAGCCGCCGCGTGTATATACGTGGGTCACAAGACGCGCATTTTAGATAGCCGAGTTTCGCCGTTTACCCCATGTAAGTTCTTTCGATTGCAGTGTTCTATATGGCGCTCGACTGCTAACCCGATCGGAAGTCGTGGGGTCGAACCACGGCTCGAAAATGTTTGAGGTCCTACATGTTTGAGGCCCTTAGCTTTATAGGTGCATATGTTAATGAACCCCAGGTGGTCGAAATTTCCCGAGTGCCCTGCTACGGCATCTCCCATAATCATATTGTGGTTTTAGGACGTTAAACCCCAGGTAATATTACAAGTTCTTTCAATAAATTGCATTTTCATTTATTTTCCCTTGTGCCCGCCGCGAAACCTGGTTACACCGCTCGAAGGGCTTCGTGCACTTAAACGGCGAATAAAAGGACCCATCAAGGCCGAGGCATGTATACATTGCGCGGCACCCGGATTGCCGCGTACAATACAAATGAGATGTGCAGGACTTGTGCGCCATAACAATAAATTCTCGCAAAAAGAACGCGTTCGAGCGCGCGCGCAATGAGCGCGTGAGAGCCGTGGCAGGTGCTCTCGACGGCGCTTGAGGATGAAGGGGGTGTAGCATCTGTCTTGCGATATAATTGCCAGAGAACTGGACAGTAAAAAGGAGGCGCTCGTAATTAATGGCCTTCGCAACGTAAATTGCGCTAGCGCGCCCATCTCGTCGTTCTCTCGTTCAATCCGATTTGCCCCGGCTTTCAGTGGTATCCAAGCGTCTCGAAGGGCGTCGTGTATAATATGTGGCCTGCCCTCGTCCGTCTGTCGTTCGACATTTTACGCGTGCCTCTAACCCACTAAAGGCTGATTGCGTTCGGCTCACGATTTCTCGTTCATTTCAGTCGAACGTATAATCTGTCGCCCCCTTGTACACACCTTTTGCGCAAACAGCTCTTGCGTGATTCGCTGCTTGCCGTGCGTTTAGTTGTCTGTAGCGCAGTGCGAAGGGGTGCCAAAAGATATGCACGCATATCTGTTTTCTACCAGTTTAAGACAACGCTGATATGCATTTGTGCGGGCCATTACCCGACTGGTGTAGCCACAACTTTTTTTTTCTTTCTTTAGCAGCCGGCCATGAAAACTTAGGTGTGAACAATCTGTAAAATTTGATTTGATTTGATTTGATTTTATTGATATTGATACAAAATACAAGAAGGTTACATGTGTTAAGTATACATAAGGAGGTCCCAAAGTCGAAGACTGTATCGGGACCTCCTGTTAAGGGCAGATTGTGGAGAAACAGTGTTAAAGGCAACATAAGCAATAATCGAAAGTATAAACTAAACACGTTAGCAGCAGAACAATAAAGAAATATACAAAATGAAAAAAAAATATACACAATAAAACAAAATGAAGCGATGAATAATGCTAAGAAGTGTAACAGAAAAAAAGTACAAAAGTTATAATACATAAAATGTGGAAATTGAAACAAAATGAAGCTATGGAAAGGAACAATATTACAAAGCATGCATAATGTGCGATTTTAGTTCTGTCTTAAAATGATGTAAGTTCCTTGCATTTTTTATAGAAGCTGGTAGTGTATTCCATAGTGTTATCGATGAAAATTCAGCAGTCTGTTTACCGTAATTAGTGCGTACCTTAGGCAAAAGAACGTTATTGTTATGCGCAAATCTAGTATTACTATGGGCAAACAGGTCAGTAGATGAGAAGCAGATTGGAGGAAGTGCCTTGGTTATGTATTTATAGAATATGATGCCTAAGTTGTAATTGAGGAGTTCTGAGATGGTTAAGATGTTGTTATCATGAAGTAGGCGTTTACCGTTAGAAAAACGTGAACTGTTAGTAATGATTCTTATGGATTGGTTCTGTAATACTTGAAGGGAAGCCAAATGAGTGTTATAGGTGTTACCCCAGCACATTATGCCATAATTAATATGAGAATGAACGAATGAGTAGTAGAGTGATAGTAATGTGGCACGTGTGAAGTATGAACGAGTTTTAATTAGAGCGCGGATACCGTATGCTATTTTCTTTTTGATATGAGAAATATGATCTATGTATTTCAAGTTAGAGTCAAGAGAAATTCCAAGAAAAGATGAGCAGGGACTGGGAGAAATAGAGTGCGAGCCAAAAGTCAAAGAAGGAAAGGATGATGAATATTTTTGATGCGATGAAAATACTACAAATTTAGTCTTGGTTGCGTTAATAGTTAACAAGTTAGTACTGCACCAACTTGAAACATTTTTCAAGTCAGTGCTTAGCTTGTCAACGAGAAGTGAAATGCTTTTATCAGAGGTAAATATGGTAGTGTCATCGGCATACAAAATGGAATTAGTGTAGGACAAACAGTTAGGAAGATCATTAATATAGATCAAAAATAGAAGCGGTCCCAAAATGGATCCTTGAGGGACACCAATGTTAGTCGATAATTCTTTAGAATATACATTAGAAATCGACACAAGTTGAACACGGTTATGCAGGTAGCTTTTTAGTAGCGCTAAAGTAGGACCACATATACCGATTGCTTCAAGTTTAGTAAAGAGAATACTATGATTTAAACTATCAAATGCTTTTGTTAGATCGATGAATACTGATCCTGCAAATAAACCTTCGTCAATGATTTTTTTTAGTTGATCAGTTAGATGAATGAGTGCCAGATCAGTAGAAAAGTGATTGCGAAAGCCGAACTGACAGGGTGACAGAATATTAAATTTAGCAAGGTAATTTGATAGGCGTACTCCAATTAACTTCTCGAGAACTTTACCAAAAAAGGGTAAAATGCAAATGGGTCGGTAATTATGAATCATTGTGCTATCACCTTTTTTAAGAACTGGGATTATTTTACCGCGTTTAAGCTCATTAGGAAATACGCCAGTTTTGAATATCAAATTCGTAATAAAACACAAAACATTGGAAATTAGGTGCGAAATTAATTTTATATGAGCAGGGAGGACTTCGTCAATTCCTGCACCGGTGGATTTGAGGTGTTGTATGACACAATGTATTTCTTCAGGAGTGGTGGGAAAGAGGAAAAAAGAGTGAGGGAGACGTCTAAGTGGTGTGATTTGTGTGGGGGAAGGTGAGTCAACGCTAAAAAAGTAGGAACAGAAAGCGTCAGCTATGTCGATAGGAGAGTTATATTCAATGTTATCGACTACAATTCTGGATACTTGGTGCCGAGCATTCCTGTTTAGAAAGCAGTTTACGATGTCCCATTTTAGTTTAGCATTATTACCTGCTTGCGATATTTTTTGTTCGAGAAATGAACGTTTTGCAGCTTTTAATTGTTGGTTTACAGCGTTACGTAATTGTTTGTAGCGGGCAATTAACTTAGTATTAAACGGCTGACTTTTGGTTTTTTTGTAAAGGTTATCGCGCTTGCGTAAAGCTGCTAATAGCTTTTGAGACATCCACGGGTTATGGGAAAACGCTAAGATTTTTTTACATTTCTTTTTACAAGTGAATTGTTGGATATGTGATATAATTAAAGAAAAAAATTTAGAAAACGCTTTCTGGGGATCATTACAAGATTTTACCTCAGTCCAGTCTAAGTCAGCTATAGCAGTTGTGAAACTCTCTTTATCCAGAACGTATTTGGAATGTGGAAGAGTACAAGGACGAGATTGGTAATTGAAGCGTAAGAGCAATGGATAATGATCAGTAATGTCAATGTCGAGAACTTTTACCTGCGGTGAAATTAACGAGTTGGAGAAAGCATGATCGATCAGCGTCCCAGCACCACTAGGAACTTGCCGTGTAGGAACATCAATTAAGGATTCGTATCCGTAGCTTTGCAGTAGACTGGTGTAATTAACAACGATAGGTGAAGTGCAATTGAGTAAGTTAATGTTGATGTCACCCATTAAAATGGCAGTTTTATTCTCAAGAGAAATTGTATGTAGAACATTTTCAAGATTAGAAAAAAAATCTTCGACTGAAGATGAGGGAGATCGGTAAATGCAGCCAAATATGAAATCTCTCTGATCGCAAGATGGAGAGCAATTAGCGATTTCAATCCAAACTGATTCACAATTAGGTACAGGCAAGTGAAAATCATGTCTCCTCCTATAAGAAAGACCAGGAGATATATAAATGGCCGCACCACCATGACTGCTGGTTGGTCTATGACAGTATTCCGAGTTATAATTTGGGAAGCAATAGAGATTTTTGTCATCAGCTGATAACCATGTCTCCGTTATGGCAATAATTGAAAAAGTGTTACTATAGGAAGAAAGAAGATTATCAATTTCATCGAAGTGTTTACGCAGGCTCCTAGCATTAAAATGAATGATAGAATTATATCCACTTATGAACGAGTTAACATGATCTGGTTCAATAAGAGCATCCATGTTAATGCGATGAAAGTGATGCAATGAACACATTGTGCTAGGCTTAGTCTATTTTGACCAAATCAGAGTGATCACGAATGCGCAGAACTCGGCTATTGGTAGTCTTTCTAGCTTTGATTTGACAGTCGTCCGTCCAGAGAAACATCCAGTTCTTTTCTTTTTTTAGTGTTAAGGCTTTGGAAAAGAGGACCTTGTTGCTTGGGGTCAAATGATCATTGATAAAGACGGGGGCGTTAGAAACGCCAGTAATACCAAGATCACTAATACAGAGCTTCGCCTTACGTGCTTTACTGATGAAGTCAGATTTCTTAGTTCGAGAGCAGAAGCGTGCAATAATGTTTTTTTTATCACTAGAGCGTGTGGGCACGCGATGCACAATGTCGAGATCACCAGGCGATATGGGACATCCAGCTTTCTCCCCCAACTTTTTCACGATTACACTGCAGTCCTCGCCTTGGGAGCAGGGAACGCCCTTGATCTCCACATTGCTCATGCGCGAGTATTGTTCAAGTTCCTCAACCTTGCGGCTGAGAGAGTCATTCTGGGTTTTTAGGTGCTTATTCTCATTTACCAATGTGGCATTTTGGTTACGGAGGTCCTCGACAAGTTCATTCAAGTGTTCAGCGCTCGATTGTAAGGATACAACTTCTTTTTTCAATTCTGCAACATCGATGCCCGATTCTTTCATATAGAGTAAGAACCTGCCGAAGACCTTCTCAGATGTGTCTTTAGCCAAGCTGTTAAATTTAGCCTCGATTTCTTCAATTTTTTTTGAGAGTTCAGCATTAGTTGGCATGGTAAATGATCTTGATCACAAAAGCAATTACAGACACAGGAAAAAAAATGTAAAGCGAAACGCAGTTGTTGGCAGCAGCGGCAGTGGTCAAAATTAGAAACTATTACAGAAAAGAGCTTGAAAGAATACCTGCATGAACAGGGAACTCTGCTTAAGTTGTAGCTCGTGCAATGCCACTGCTGCCAGTGAAGAGCAGGTGCGGGTGCCAGCTAATTTATAGGGCCTGCTCTCAGGGTAGTGACCTCCAGCGGCGAAATCGTCCAAAGCTAGCAGCAGGCCACAATGTGTCCGCGCAGACGCAGCTTCACCACGTGTGAATGATCCAGCACCTTCCAAGGGCAATGCGACGATGCAGCACCACGGAGATAACCACCGATGAAGCAGGCGGGATGTGCGAAGAATGGGCGGTCAGGATAACTGCATGAACAGGGAACTCTGCTTAAGTTGTAGCTCGTGCAATGCCACTGCTGCCAGTGAAGAGCAGGTGCGGGTGCCAGCTAATTTATAGGGCCTGCTCTCAGGGTAGTGACCTCCAGCGGCGAAATCGTCCAAAGCTAGCAGCAGGCCACAATGTGTCCGCGCAGACGCAGCTTCACCACGTGTGAATGATCCAGCACCTTCCAAGGGCAATGCGACGATGCAGCACCACGGAGATAACCACCGATGAAGCAGGCGGGATGTGCGAAGAATGGGCGGTCAGGATAACTGCATGAACAGGGAACTCTGCTTAAGTTGTAGCTCGTGCAATGCCACTGCTGCCAGTGGCATTGCACGAGCTACATATATATGTATCATCATGAACCGGCACTCGCTCTTCTTCATTGTCTTAAATCAGTGATGCCATTTAAGATATGATCAAGTTGTGCTGCCAAATCTTATGTGCTTATGCGCCACCGTAATTGGGCAAACCCTGTACCACCGAGTACAACATATATAGAAACTGTGCTCGGTGAAGTGGAGCACGTGAAAGAGGAAAAAAAAAGAAAGAACGAAAGAAAGAAAGAAAGGCAAAATAGAAATAGAAAGATCAGTCTGGATTTCGGGCGTCTGTGTGGGTGTACTCATACGCTTGCAAAATCGAAAGAAAAAAATGCAGTAGGTAGGGTGTGTGGGGCGCGGAGACGCTGCATTGCGAACACGGTATTCCGTTGTAAAGCGATTCCGTTCTTGTGCCATCGGTCCTGCACGGCCCGTCTGCCCAATACGAATTTCTTGCCTTTTTCGTTCTCCCTCCGGTCAACAGGCTCGTACCAACAACTCATCACCAACCATGATCGATACAGTTTGGAGTACTTGTATAGTTCTCTTCTAAAATGACCATTGCGGTTTACGCGAATCCCTTTTCGAACTAAGTGACGAGTCCAGCTGATAGGTTGAGGTCCACTCACGCACGCACGCACGCACACACACACACACACACGCACGCACACACACACGCACGCACGCACGCACGCACGCACACACACACACACACTTTTCCCGGTGGATAGGCTGATGAAGAACGGTGGTTTCCGCGCCACCAGTATTAACCACTCTCTTTCTTTCTCTCGTTGGCGCAACTCTGCCCGAATCGCTCTGCTTTCTTTCTTTATCGCGTGCTGGTGCGTGTTAGTGGTCTTCGACTTGCAGCCCTCTGACATCGGCCGGCTTTTTTTTCTTTTCACTTTTGTTATGTTTATTGTATCCCTGCAGCGCGGTTAAAGAAACAGCTCCGGGCTCGTGCAATGGTGCGCCGATCTTTATTCTCGGCTCCGCCGGTGATTCCTTGATGCCGGTTACGTGGGCTGCTTGTGCACCTGTTTCCGTCGCCGCGTCGCTATATCCACCGCAGCATCTCAATCGTGCACCGTCGTGGTGCAGTGGAACAGTGTTGTAGTTGCGCCGCGTATTCCACCGTGTTCCTCCGCTGATTGGTCCCGCCGCGGTGGTCTAGTGGCCGTGGTACTCGGCTGCTGACCCGCAAGTCGCGGGATCGAATCCCAGCTACGGCGGCTGCATTTTGTATAAAGGCGAAAATGCTGTAGGCCCGTGTGCTCAGATTTGGGCGCACGTTAAAGAACCCCTGGTGGTCAAAATTTCCGGAGTCCTTCACTACGGCGTCTCTCATAATCATATGGTGGTTTTTAGACGTTAAACCCTACATATCAATCAATCCGCTTATTGAAAGAATAAAAAAAAATGATCCCCGTTCTGACGTTGTTCTTGGCAGTATGCAAGTAAAAAACCTGCTACCGAGAGAGTCGTAAAAAAATAAACGACACAACTAGTGTACGACAGTTTTTTTTTTTTCTATGCTTGTACAGATGGATGCAATGACACGGTGGCAGCGCATAACAAAAAGAACAATGGGTGAATGAACTTACAATTCTTAGATGTGGCCCTCTTTATTGAGGAACTATAATCCACTCGCCTTCGTAAGCGGAACATTTGTTCTTCTCAATTATTAAGCGTCGTAGACTACGAAAGGTACATCTCTGGCTTTCATCTACACCAGAATCTCTTGCATCATAGACATCGCTTTGCACGATTCCTCTTTGCCGCTGATACCGGAAATTTCTATTGCAACCGAGGATTCTGGGATAGGCGGAGAGAAAGGAGGGAATGTTCACAACAGGCCTTTGTCGTCAGCACGTGCATCGGCGGGACCCTTGTGCTCACTTTCCTGGTGCAGTACATGTACAATATGTGTCTATAGCACCAAACGTGCACTATTCAATCCATCCATGTGTGCGAAGTTCAACATTATACTGGGTACTTCAAGAAACGTGTCCAAACTTGTTTAAAAATCAGTAAGAAAGAAGTCATTTGCTCGCTGTCATGATAGTTGCTTTTTTTTTAGAGGCAGGCATCTTAAGAGCCTTGAATGTATCATTAGTAACACTAAATAGTAAAGAAATAATAATTAACTTTTGAGTTAGTGGAGTTAGGCTGTCAAGTCAGATGGGAGAGTCGAAGTTTTTCATGCGAAGAACCGATTACCGCGTTGAGATTTTCGAAAAGTGGTCTCTAGTAATAACTGCGAATTAAGAAATTTCTCCCCAATTCTATGGCGAAACGACGATAGTTATAGCGCCAGAACAGAACGACGACATAGAGACAAGAATTGAGGCTTTGTCATTCTGTTCTCGTGCTATAACTATCGTCATGTCATGCCAACTAGCCCAAGCTACCACACTTCTACGGCGAAACTGAAACCGAAAGGCAAATGAGTGCAACTGAAATGAGGGAGCGTTGTCATACCAGTCGTCGACCGACTTCGTTGTGTGGGTGCGTGGTCTGCCCTCACAGCACGCATGACGCGCATATGATAACGAACGGGGAAATACTGCACCCATGTGACCGCTGTTTTGAGCAATGACGTCATTGTAGTCGTCTGGTTGTTGTGCTCATCGCTCCTTTGGTATCGGTTTCGACGCAAAATTTAGAATTTTTGTTTGTAGTTATTACTAGAAACCGCTTTTGCTAAATCTTAAAGTAGCAATGGGTTCTTCGCATCAAAGACTTCACTTCTCTCATATGACTTAACTGTCTACCTCCACTAATTAAAGACGAAACAATTTTTACTTTTTTAACAACTGTTCCAAATGACGTCTTCAACCTCCTTAAGATGCCATGCCGCTTCAGAAAAAAAAAAAGCAACTGTGAAGACAGCGAGCCAATAGCTTCTTTTGCTGATTTTTTAAACAATATTGGGCGCATTTCTTGAAACACCCCGCATGTAACAGCAGAATAAGACGGTGTTCAAGGAACGGTGCTCTGAGTAGCTATACGAACCGGTCCCTTTAATATAAAGGTATTTCGTATCGATCGTGTAACGCGTTACTATATGCAGTGTTTATGCCGTGTTCATCGAATTGTTTGATCGCCGCGCGTACGCTGCTTTCATTTCTCGTCTCTCTCTCTCTCTCTCTCTCTCTCTCTCTCTCTCTCTCTCTCTCTCTCTCTCTCTCTCTCTCTCTCTCTCTCTCTCTCTCTCTCTCTCTCTCTCTCTCTCTCTCTCTCTCTCTCTCTCTCTCTCTCTCTTTCTCTCTCTCTCTCTAATTTTCTCTATGTTGCCTATAGATTGTGTGCCTCGCGTGAACCGCGCCCCCTTCCGTACGAATCACTTCTGCTTTCGTACTATTTTAAGCTACGGCTCCCCCCCCCCCCCCCCCTCCTTTTTCGCTTTCGACGCACACACCACGTCGTTTTTCCTCGCTCGCAATCACTCCACCTGCCTGGCGCGACTTAATACCTCGTAAATAAATAAAGCTTCACCAGACGCCGCTGCGTCCGCGGCTCTCGCGTTCGCTCTTCATCTCGGATTTTTACGCGAGGGGGCAGCACGCACGCGTCCGCCGTGTAACATACTCGCGCCTCGCATCCATCTATATACATTTATATAAACATGCGTGCTGTTTTGTATCGTACACGTTTCTCCCTATATAAGTCCACATTTCTTGCACTTTTTGCCCCTTTCGCGGGGCGCGCCTTGCTGGGCGCTTTTCAAACTTGCCGTGCGGATCGATTTGTTGGTTTTGCGAGTCGCGCTCCCTGACCCCTGCTTTGCATGCCCGAACGATGCGCGCGTAATTAGGGCGCGCGCACCGCTGCTCTCTTTCGTGTTTCTTTTTTTTTTTCTTTTTTTTCGAGCTTCGATACTTCACGACGCTTGCTTTCTGCATCCTCTCTTTCTCTCTTTGCTCATATATTCTCTCGCGATTTTCTTCCGGCGTACGAGCTCTCTGGATAAATGACGCTCAGTGGAGCATTTATTAGCAACGTCAGACGCGGGGGGAAAAAGCAGCGCTCTCCGTTGCCCAGCGTGATTTTTTTTTATTTCTCGTCCTGCTTTTTTTATTAGCATATTCACGTTATGGTGAGTAGTATGAAGTTTCATAACGACTTGCGTTCGTGAGTAAGAAACCGTGTTTCAGTGGCGTGGTTAAAACGGCTGCCGGTGGCCTGCCGCACATATATATGCGGCAAGTGGATTCCCTCGACGGCTTTCTCGTGTGATGGAATATGCGCAGCTGGTTTCTATCTCTCGATAGCTTTTTGCGTGTCGCTTTTTTGTTTTGCTTTCTGTTTCTGCTCTGTAACGAGAACAGGCCCGACGTTGTGTATTAATATGAGATGCTGGAAAAGTTGATGCCCTTTCGTATCGGAAAACTTAATTTGTGTAGCGTTGCAATCGTTAATGCTAGCCCAAATTTATACCGTGTCTTTCGCTCATCATCGCACTTAACTACATTTGCGCTTTTAGAGAAGAAGGCTGCCGTAAAGGAAATCTTTTTTTTTATTAGTTTCTTTATTTTCTTCTTTATCGCCAGTGCATCTTTAGTCGATTGTATACGCCTGCGCAATTTATTTAACCATTACGTTGACATAACTTTCCTGAAGGCGCATTCATTGATGATTCGACCAATTAAAGGACACGTCACAGGGCCCTGGTGGTTTGTCTTTATCTCGATGGCTGTTCCTTCTACTAAAAGCCGCTCGGTACGTTCGCAGCAAGTCCTATCATCGCGTCCTTGTTCAACATACATCGGCGCCACTCGAACGGACGCCGTTTCACCTTTCCATGCACTGTAACTATACATCTTCGTGGTGTGTAGCTATAGCATGGGCGGCCTGCATTTCCGACGTTATACCCGATCCACGCGCCCCTTATACTATAGTTTGTGTCATCGGCGACTCGCGTATGCTCCGTTACGCGCGTTGTGCAGCCTGCGCATCGTCGGCGCGCGGTGTAGGGTGACCCCGCGGTTGCGCATGTGCCTGTCACCGTAGTTCGCATATACGTGGCCTCGTATAGTGTAGTGCACGCACAGTGTGCCGCCTTCCTATGTACTGCGCAATTCCGCACTTCCAGTTACGCGGCGTAAGCTATAGGTAAGCGCTCATGCTCGCACGAGTGTGTATAGCTCGGCTGTAATCGTGACCGGCTCTCTCAAAAGCGCGCCATCGAGCGCCCGATCGAAGCCGTTATTAGGGAGCATCTTCTTTCCAGGCCGGCGCTCTGCTTGTTTGCCTGCAGCTCGCGTGGAAGAAGTTATGAGAGGGGAGCAATGGGCGCCCGCTTTTCCGCTCGGGCCAGACAACGCGGGCACCCTTCGTAAATCGACGCGAGCGCGCTCATGCAGGTCGTCGACTGGGCCCCGCATGCTCCTCTCGGAGCGCGTTTGGCCCGCATTGCATGCGACGGGTGGCGACCGGGCCGGCTTTGCCTGCCTTGCCGGTCGTTCCGTGGCCGGACTTCGACCCCGCCGCCTGGTTGTGCGGAAAGGGTCAACGGAGCCCCGCGCTCGAGGTGGTCCGAGGCGTGACTTTTGACAGGTTGTCGACGGGCGTACTAAATGGAGTGTAAGGACGAAGAAGGTGATGATGCGTGCTAGGCGATGTGGGAATGCAGGCTTCTCTTAACTGATTCGAGGAGATAGCGTCTTTGCCTAATTTCCTTTTTTTTTTTAGTGGCTTCGTCGAATAACGACTTTTGTTTTTCACAAGTAGGCATAAGTGTTTTTCTATACTTTGTGCGGATTTGAGTTATCAGAAAAGAAAATGCGCACAAGACGGAGCAAACAGGTTTTATTATAACAAGCTGGAAGTAAAGTTCTTTTCTGGTTGTGGCTTTATGCTACAACAGCTGATTGTTCCTGTTGGTAGATCCTGGTGACGGAAGATGTACCACTCCTTTAGTCCAGAGGCGTAGAAGATGGAAGTAGTGACAGAACGTTGATCTAGTTTGTACGGATTCGTCATAAAACAAGGTACATACGCGCGCACAAGCGAATAGATTAAGACACCGCAAACGAGATATCATCCATTCATTCACTCATATCGGTCTTCCATGTGTCGAGTGTCCGTGCTAAAAAAGAAAGAAAAACTATGCTTGTTATGGAAGGGCCGTTGCGTTATTGATAATGAAAATATTAGAAAATGAAATGACTCATTCAGGCAAAACATGTCAAGTGAATTTGCAAGCTATCCGTTCTTTATTTATAGATGGAACGGGACATCAAAAAATCCTCGAATCTTCGTGAAGTGAACGATGGCGAATGCTCGAAGCTAGGTCCTAAAGGTCCGTAATTATGGTCTACGTTGAAGTCGCCGACTAGTATAAAGGGTTTGTGCTCGCATGTGTCTTATATTGTTCTGTCATAATTACGACATGCTTTAATTGATGGGTGCTTAAATCTGGGTGTTTTATGGTGGTGTGCTACGAGCGTGGGCGCCGGTACATCGATGTTTGCCGAAGAAGCCTAGCCTAGAAAGTTTCGTCCCTAAGACGTCCGAACATTCTGGCATGATCGCTCTGGCCTGCTGTTCAAGATCTTCGCCAATTGGGGCAGCCTGTGGCGCCGACTCGCTTCCCTCTTAAAGAAGTCTCGAGTCTCCGACGATCTTTGAAGACAATCCTGTTACCTCCCTCCATTGTAGCACTTGTGTCAACTTCTGTAGTTGTCGGTGTACGCCTATAAAAGATGGCCCGGTCCATTCGAGGTGCCACTGAGCGCTAGATTGGAACAAATGCCAGCGAGTCCTACCGAAGCGAGCGAACTCAAGCAAGCGTCGACGGGTGAATGCGCTTTAACAGAGTGAATTGAGTTTGTAAACGTGGCCTCTCTCCATTGGCTCCTTGAAAACGCGGCGTCTTTCTTCTGGTGGGCCCTGTTCTTCTCTACAGCTCCAGGACATCTCTGCAGCGGTTTGTTTAAAGGTCACGTTTTATTTGGAGCAAGGCCCGTGGGAAATATTCGCGCTCGCTGTTTCTCTCTATCTCTCTTGCGTTATCCGTACGTCGACAGTTCCCCAATTCTGTTTTTCTGTTGCTTTCTAGATTGGTTCTCACAATATCGTTTTAAAGGAAGCCTATATATAGTGAATATTGCAATAACTACAAGTCATAGAAATATCGTCTCGGATACAAGTTGCGGTCGTCAGAATAACAGCCATTGTTTCTGGTGAAGCTTGCCTCGCCGCGGTGGTCTAGTGGCTAAGGTACTCGGCGGCTGCATTTCCGATGGAGGCGGAAATGTTGTAGGCCCGTGTGCTCAGATTTGGGTGCATGTTAAAGAACCCCAGGTGGTCTGAATTTCCGGAGCCCTCCACTACGGCGTCTCTCATTATCATATAGTGGTTTTGGGACGTTAAACCCCACATATCAATCAAATCAATCATCTAGTGAAGCTTGGTTCGACTTCTCGAAGGGTCGTCTTTTCGTCGTGATATATATATATATATGAGAGCCGTTGCTGAATTTCACCTTCGTGTGTGAACCTATGTTGCTTGGATCGCACCTGCAAAGGTATTGTATTCGGCACAAGAAGCCGATATTGACGGTGTGGCCCTATTGTGGCCGCGGTTTTTTTTCCCCGCAGTAATTTCCTTCGTGCCTGCGATGTTGCAGTTCAGAATTATTTTAAGTAACCCGCTCTAAAGGAACTTCTTCTGTACTGTGTCCAAGTAAACTTTTAGAAATATAAAGCAGAAGTGTAACACCAGATTTCAGTTTTGACCTCCTGAGTTCGCCCCCCCTGAGAACGTGTACCTAAATCTAAGTAGACGAGTGTTCTCCAACTTCGGTTTCAGTAGAAAAGAGAAGGAGCTGGTCAAAAATGTAATCGCACGTCCTCGTGCTTGGAAGCAGAAAAACCAAATTCGTTGCCTGTATAGCTGACCGAGCTTTCAAGTGGTGTATACTCATCAAATGTATCTCGCCGCGGTGGTCTAGTGGTTAAGGTACTCGGCAGCTTACCCGCAGGTCGCGGGATCGAAACCCGCCTGCGGCGGCTGCATTCTCGATGGAGGCGAAAATGCTGTGGGCCCGTGTGCTCAGACTCGGGTGCATGTTAAAGAACCCCAGGTGGTCGAAATTTCCGGAGCCCTCCACGACGGCGTCTCTTGTAATCATGTGGTGGTTTTGGGATGTTAAATAAACTCCACGTATCATATCAATCTAAATTTAATACCCCTCCCACAGAAAAATAACATTTATGCAGCGTCATTGCATGCTGATGTAGTTTTGGTTTGATTATCATAGTTTGAAAATCGCTGTGGTTAGTGAGAAGACCGCTTCATACGTTGTGCTCGGCCACGCAACACAAGATTTTGTTTCGCGTTAACAAAACATTCCGGCAGTTGTGGGTATACACAGTCACTCTCTCGCCGGTTCGGTGAGCCCATTAATTTTGGCCAGACCCCGGGAGTTCATTATTGGCCTTTCGCGTAGCGTCCGTGGCCTCGCGTGGTACTACTCCGTAATGCTGTTCACCCCCTTTGTCTGTCGTGGTCGTGAAGCGATGCCGGGCTGCGCGACGGGACGTCGTGACGAGCTCGCACGCAGCGATTCATCGCTCCGATCTTTTACCCGTTTTTGTTCCGTCTCTCTCTCTCTCCATCGCGTTGCATGCACACGCCAGTGTATCGCGGAATCTTTTCACGTTGTGCCGCGGAAGCCGCAACTCTCACACACTGCCGGCCAATCGATCATTCGCTCCGACTGTTCCGTCGGCCTTGGTGGATCGCGAAACACTTTTTCTGCCTCCCCGTCTTTTCTTTCGCTTATTATATAGCGCGTTCTTCGTTGCTTTTGCTCGCCCTTGGCGCGCACGCGGGCTTCTTCTTTTTCTCCCGCGGCGTTGTGCCGAGGCTCGCGTTCATCATTTTCTCCTGTTGCCATCTTTGGGGGTTGCCTCATCGTGCTCCGTCGGGCGTGTTGGTCCAATCGATCGCCGGAAATGTCCGAAAGCGCGCGACGCCCTTTCGCCCGGCAGCAGCAGCGGCCAGATTGACTCCTTAGATTTGGCATCAGTCACGACTTCGTGAGCTGTCAGCCGACCGGACCTAATGTGCGCGTACAGGTGGATTCTTCGCCATTTCTTGTTCCTTCTTATTATCCTCTCTCTGTTCCCCCATTTTTTATTGGGGAGACGCCAGCTTGTATATGCCCGTCACTAATGGCGCAACGGGCCACCGAGTTTTGGCAATCGATTTTTTTTATCAGTCGCAATTGCTATAGTGAAAGTGGGCAGCTTCAGCATAGGGTTGGTAGCGGTAGGCTTACTTTGCGTACGTATACGAATTCTGCGAAGTACAAGGTTCGTACCCAAGGGGTGGTTATCACGTCGCGTGCGCAGCGGTGACGAACGCTTACGCAAATATTCGCGTACGCTATTTCAAAGCTGCCCAATATGTGACTATAGCCGGCTGAGCACTGCCAGTTGTGAACACAGTAAGAGCGCCTTTTGTGCAAAGTGTCCTTTTCTTTTTTTTTTCAGGAGCGAAGCTTCTTAAGTTTACTTACACACAAAGTGGTTCTGAGAGAGAGAGAGAGGAAGAGAAAAGTGAGCCCCGTAACTGTCTGCTTCAGTGAGCGACACCTCAACAGTAGCTGACAAGGGATGGGGGTGAAGAGGGATTAATAGGATAGGAATAAAGGTGTAGAGAGAGAGAGAGAAGAAGGCATGAGGTGGTAAGCGAGAGAGCGACGACATATCGAGGGGATAGGAGAGATAGGAAAGATGGAAACACGGTCCGAGGACGGGGCACCACTTGCGAGAGCTCTTGTCGGCGTCAGAAGGTGGCGTAGAGCAAGTCCAGTCGGTCATAGCTACGCTGTCGTCGGAGGTCGGCGTCAGGAGATGGCGTAGAGCAAGTCCAGATGGCCAGAGCTACGCTGACGTCGGAGATCGCGAGGGCACAACCGGTCGGCACGGAATCCAGCGAGCCTTTATACTTACACCATGCCCATCGTCGTCGTAGGTTCTCGATGTGCCGAAGCACAGGTGTTGCGCAGATCGTATGCAGAGCGTTCGTGGCGCGCTTATGGTTTAAAAATGGACCGTACACCTGCACTATGTTGTCTCCCAAGAAAAGTATAATGTGTTTGTAGGTTTGTCGAGCAACCAACCGATCACCGTCCAGGGCAAGTGCACTGAGTGTTTGCAAATTTTGAAATGAACGTGATTGAAAGACAACTGTGGTTCCCATGCTGTGATGATAAAGCAGTGCTGTGCAAAGCAAAGCGCAAACCCAACATTAACGTATATAAACAGCTTCCAACTAATAAACATTTTCACAGTCGTTCGATAAACATCTCATAATCGTTCAAGGAGCATCGCTTCTTCATCAGCATTCACTTCTTGGATATGCTGCCAGTTTTTCTTTTGTGCATCCCCAGCCGAACAATCTCATTCAATTATAGCTTGTTGCGTGCGCGAAAATTCCGATATGATTATGAAGAATGATTACTACGAAACCGGGGGGGGGGGGGGGAGGAAGCGTGGACTGTAGTTCAACGTAGTCGAATATATCTGGTTGCCAATTTATGGATGAATATCGTTTTCGTGTCCGTAAATGAGAGCCCCGTTTTACACTGTAGCCATAGTTCGGCTGCTGTAGTTCTGAGCGTTCACGTCAGTGAAAAAAAAAAAAACATCAATCGGAACTCGTCTTTTTATGTTTTATTCTTATTACTAATTTTTCTAACTTTTCATTCCCCCTCTCTCGCCCTTGCGTGTCGCAAGCTAAGCCCTTCATTTGTTAAAGTGTTCGCGAAAAAGCTTGCTTGTTCGGAGCCTCCCTCGGGGCGCTTTCATTATCGTTTTAATGTCACCGCAGTTCGTGTTTTTACGCATATGAATTATATTTATTAAATAATTTTTTGAGACACGAACTACGCTGTTATCTTCCCGAATGTCTACCGCACGTTTTAAATTCCTCGCTTAGGCGCTGGGTGTGCAGTGGCGGATAGGTGAAACGTGCAAAATATATACTAACGAAAAGAGGGATAGAAAATAAAATAAGAAGGCAGGGAAAAAAAAGAAAAGCTGCGGCTGGGACAAATTCGGTATCTTCTGTCCCTGAAGCGCGAAGCCTTGCAAAAGCGACGTTCGATGTCTCAGTTGACTGGCTTCGCGAATTCATCCGTCCCGCCCCTTTCGTCGGCTGCAGGGACCGCGCATTTTGGTAATTGGAATGAGATGTTCTTACACTACGGCCCCTTTCTTTCTTTCTTTCTTTCTTTCTTTCTTTCTTTCTTTCTTTCTTTCTTTCTTTTACGTGCTTCGGACGCCGCGCTCGAAGGCAGCTAGCTGTAACCTGAGAGTACGTACTCGTAAGGTTGGCGCAGGGAGCCGCGGGCTGGGCGCTGGGCGTGTAGTATACCTGCGGTACCCAAAGCCGCCGTTCGTGTTCACCGGTCCAGCCATTAGTGCACCCGCCTCCCATGCCTGCCTGCTTCTTCCTGCTCTGCTGCCGTTCGGCGCCGTCGTAATCCGAGCTCTCGTGGCCCGGGCAGTGGCAGCCTTTTTTTCTATTTTTTTTTTCCCTCGGTGTGATAAGGAAGCACCTGTCTTCTTCCCCCGCCTTGCCATGTCGTGTTCCTGGCCGTTGTGTAACCTTCCCGTCGCTTTTTTTTTTTCGCCGTCGGCCCTTGCACCCACCGTTCCTACGCATCAGCGCACGCTTCGATGCGGCTTCTTCCCGTTCCTTCTTGTTATTATCAATATTTCGTTCTCGCTTTTTATGCGTCGCGTTCTTCGTTTCTTCCGGTTATCGTGTACGATGTTAGCCGACTCGCTTTCGCTCGCTGTGTGGTGTGTATTTTTTTTTAAACATTTGTTGGCTATCTTGTAGTCCTAAAGGTGCTTGCAGTCACCGTCGTAACGCGTACTTCAATGCGCGTACGATGGGATGCTGGTCATTTATGGTTGCCTTGAGAACGTGGCAAGTTATAGCATTATGTATACACGTGGAAACACGGACACGCAGACGCAACCGTCTGGTTTTCTTATCTTCCATGCCCATTTCTGCTAGCCTTCCTTTAGCAATGAATCTCTTATGAACTATCTCGATTGTTTGTCATGTTGGCCAAAAAAAAAAACATCTGTAAAAGAACTCTTGTTGGGCTATAATTGGTGCATTTTCTGTGTGTATTTGTTTATGTGCGTGCGTGCGTCTTCTGCTTAATTTTTTGTGTGTGTGGAAATAATGCATATGGTTTCACTTGTGTAGTGCCACACCTTTGCAGCTTTGCTAAATGCTTTAATAACAGTCATGAAACAAAGCACTCGGTGACAGCGCCTAACAATTTGGTTTGATAGTTTGGCCGTTGTAAATCTCATCACGTTTGTTAGGTTTGACTATGGCTGTACGCCCCACATGTGCGTCTTTATCTTCGAAGTTGAACGTTCGCCGTCGTTGTAACTCGTTACAACGGGAAAACTAGGGCGGAACCTCGATGACGATGGTGGTGGTGATCGGAAACGCTGGTTGCGTCATCAGAGGGCACAATCTACAATCGCAGTGCGCGAATTTGTTGTGACGTAGCACTTATGCGCGCGTGTGTAATGTATGTGCAGCTGCCCAAATATTCTGATAACGCCTG
Source organism: Rhipicephalus microplus (assembly GCF_043290135.1). Lineage (NCBI taxonomy): Eukaryota > Metazoa > Arthropoda > Arachnida > Ixodida > Ixodidae > Rhipicephalus > Rhipicephalus microplus. The sequence continues at coordinate 36,654,681 of NC_134704.1, read as the reverse complement.
TTTTTCGCGCGGAACTGCTCACAGTGACGTTGACAACCACATCACCGCGAATGTCAGCTGAGTCGTCACGTTCATTACCTGTGGCTGACGTGAGCAAACCTGCGCAGCTAAGGAGCGATAATATGGTACACTTTAGTACTGGCTGCTGCATTTATTGCGGTCACGGTGACGCGTAGTGCGGATGTCGTGCGATGGAGCCTGAACACGCTTTTTTTTTTCTTCTCGTTGCAGACTGATGACGCCGCTGCTATTACCAAGGCTTAATTACGGTAAGTTCTACAAAGCTTACTATCTTATATTTTTCTTTCTACCTTTCAATGAAACCGTTTGAAGAGACCGTATCTATCATAAACATCGCGATAGTTTTGGTCTTGTTCAATCCATTTATTGAATACAGAAGCGAATATATCTTTAGCGCAGTGCTCCAGCTTTTGGTCACTGTACACGTCGTCACTTTTTCGTTTATTAGATTGATTGATATGTGAGGTTTAAGGTTCCGAAACCACCTTATTACGAGAGACGCTGTAGTGGAGGGCTCCGGAAATTTCGACCACCTTGGGTTCTTTAACGTGCACCCCAAATCAGAGCACACGGGCCTACACTATTTTTGCCTTTATCGAAAATGCAGCTGCCGCAGCCGGGATTCGATCACGCGACCTACAAGGCTGTGCTTATTCGTACAAGATTACCTCACGTCCTGGACTATTTTTCATGGTTAGCTTCGACAACGAAATTCAGTGCCGCGATTAGAGCACTGTTTTTCGACGTTGCTTGTCGGCTGCCATCCCTGCGATCATTTAGTCTCGCCTTGGGTGTCTTACTTCTATACTATACTAATCTTACTTCCTACAGCGCCCCGCCGCGGTGGTCTAGTGGCTAAGGTACTCGGCTTCTGACCCGCAGGGCGCGGGTTCGAATCCCGGCTGCGGCGGCTGCATTTCCGATGGAGGCGGAAATGTTGTAGGCCCGTGTACTCAGATTTGGGTGCACGTTAAAGAACCCCAGGTGGTCTAAATTTCCGGAGCCCTCCACTACGGCGTCTCTCATAATCATATAGTGGTTTTGGGACGTTAAACCCCACATATCAATCAATTACTTCCTACAGCGTTGCTCAAACACTCCATGAGCATGTGATCATTCTTCGGACTGTCGTTCATGGAAGAGTATGCATGCACTCACTTTGATTACATGTGGCATCTATAACGTATACGGTGACAAGTTACAACGTGTTCTGCGCACGTTTAGTCTATATGGCGTCACGGAAATCTTGCCTCGTGTACAGAAATTTCGCCCGTGGGCCTTCTTTGTATCGTGGTTACGACAAATGTATGTGGGCCACGCCCCGGCGAATAATATCGCCCGCGCCACGTGGAGCCGCTGTAAATGTATTATTAACCCCGCGCCTCGCATCGTGTCCTTTCCGGCGCACCTTCGCATAGCTTCTATACGACTGGATCCTTCGTTCGGTACACGAGCGGGCGTCATTTCTTTCTGTCGGTGGTGTTTGCCGACCACGACTCCGTTATAATAGCGTCTCGAACGGGGCGGAAGCCGTTACAACGTTCGAATGCCGAAGAAACCAGGGCGCACCTTGAACCGGTGTAAGGAGTATGCGCTTGCCCCGGATACACGCAGCTGCGCTTCGCCAAGAACCTTCATTACGCTGAAGAATGCTGCCGCGCGCCCGATATCTTGTAAGGGCGCGGGAACATATTAGGGCACCCGCCCTGTGGTGTTGGCTGGCGCGCGCGTATATACACGCGAGCCCCGATTGCCATCGAGCCTCTCTTTTGCTCGAGGTGGCGCACCTGGGTGCTAACGCTACGGAGGGGTCCGCTATAAAGTGGGAGGAAGAGCAAGGAAGGCAGAGGAAACGCGCGCGCTTCATTTAATAGCAGCAGCAGCTCCTCGGCCTCACTTGTGACCCGCGTTTCTTCTTTTTGGTCTGCTGGCGCAGCATCGTTGGTTGAACAGCCCTTCTTGTATGTGCGTTTCTTCGCAACCCCCTATCTGTGTGGAACCGGCGTAGCGGTAGAGTATCTCGCCAGACTGCGCGCGCAAATACTTGATCCCGTGTTTTATGATCTGAGAGTGCCCGCTGCTCGTTTGGCCGCGCGAGTAATGCTTGTGCTTGCTGTTCGTTAGACCGTAGCTCGCCGTTGCCTTGTTGCTTGTTTTTTAATCCAGTCTCTCTCACTCCCTCCCCACCCACCCGATGTTCTCTATGTTCATCTTTGTTGCTTAAATATCGCGCGAGTTTGCCCCCCCTCCCCACGCGATCTGCTTATACGTCGATGCGCGTGTGTGTACGCGCGACGCTGCGCTGGCCTGTGTGCGCGCCATCGTCGTGCTCCTCTTCAGCCCCGTTTTATGAACCCTTCCCACGGTTCATTTGCTGATCAGCGTGACGAGCCTCCCGACGCGTCACTGAGGGCCCGGCGCTCGCGTCGCCGTCCTTATAAGAGGGCGACGCTTTTACCGTTCGTCGGGCGAGAGAATCGATCCGAATCCGTACCGTCTCTCTCCGTCTTCCTCTCTCTCTGATGCGCGTTTCCACGGTCATGGCGCTCTTACCGCGATATGGCCTCCACTCCGCCGCGCACACACTCACTACTACGTCTCTTTCGGCCGTGCATTCCCTTATGGCTTCTGCTGGTGTTCTGCGCGTGGCTTCCCCTCTTTTGATTGTGACGTTCGGGCTGCCGCCGTCGTCGTAATCGTCCCCTCTCCCTCCGATGAGTATAGGGATGGGTCGTAGTCCTGGTCGAGAGCGCACTTATCGTTTATGCAGAAAGGAAGAAGGGAAGAGAGGGGAGGCGCGTTAGGTGAACGACACCCGTCGGCCCTTCTCCGTTCGGCTGTGGACGGCTTGCCGTCTCATTACGCGACCTGCTTGCTATCTCAGAGCGCTCCTTCCCGGTGAAGTGGACAGCTATGCATGCCCTTTTTTCGCTTTCTTTTCTGTTTGTTTCTTTTTACCAGATCTCTGTCTGTCGTGGCTTGTTTTTTTCTGTTTTGTTAGGGACATGTCGAGAGCTGTAGCTCGCGTGATGGTGTTTGAACCGCTATGTATAGCGAGATGAATACATCTAAAAGTAGACGGAAATCGCAACTGATGTTCCAGAGCCTGATTGTTATGACAACTACGAGAACATTCTCCGAGTTTGTCACATTTTACAGTTGCACAAAGCTTACACGCTCTTCTGTCTGTCTCGTTAAAGGTCCACTATATAAGGGCACATTAGAATCCCTGCTAACGCTTAGCAGAGTGGTGTCACAGAACCTTGATTGACTTGTAAATCGTTTGAATTGATACTTGGGTGATATTGTAGCGTCGACTCAAGCTCCTTGATAGTATGTACAGAATAGCGCCACCTTTCCCGTTGATAGAACACATCAGCAAGCATGGAAAAGCATGCCGTCCACATAGTTTGCGTTTGTTGCATAATAAAACCTCTGAATTTACGCATACCCTATTGTCTAGCACAGCTCCATAAGCTTTGTGCTATAGATCACGCCCGAAAATCAATAAGATGACGTAGGATCGTTGTCAGCACATTTCTCTCTGAGCGGTTGGTTGTCTCGCCATTAAATAAGCTGGAACAAGAAAAAAAATTACTTGAGATAAACTACGCTCAATATCAGTGATCGAGCACTGCTCATCTTGTTTCTTAAAACGACCGAACTACAATCTATTCGCAAAGAGGTTAGCCATAACGAAACCACTCGCCTGCGCACACCGCACCACGGGAAGACAGAGAGCGAGAGAGAGAATTTTACTTGTAGCCTCGGTTTCATTATAGCCGATGGCATTACAAGTTTGGCTGACATGAGTCATCACTTCTCATTTTGTACTCTCAGGTACGTTTTTTTTTTGCGTTCCTACGTATACTTGGTTGGCCAGATAACCGGCCGCTCAGAGAGTGAAAGGTGCTGACACCTTGAATCTCTGTCATGGCCTTCTCGGGTGTTCTCTACTCACAGAGCTTATGGGGCTGTGCGGGATAATAGCGGATACGTACATTTGGAGTGTTTACTATGGAACAAATTCAAATCAGTGTCAGCTTGCTCTATTACATGCTTGCTGATATGTGCTATCGATTGGGAAGAAAAAGTGGTGCTATTTTGTCTATGCCGTCAAAGAGCTTGACTCAGCATCACATGTTAGGGAGCATAAATAAAAAAACAACAATGAAGAGAGAGAGAGAGAAAGAGAGAGAGCAGCTTTAGGAGAACGCAGGGAACGTGCTTCCGCACTACCTCGACCTTTCTTCGAAGGGCGTTCTTCTCGGGGAGTTTTTAGTTTGCTTTAAGCTCCAAAGGAACGCTTTACGCCATCGGTGACTTATTGTCCGCTATCCTTCTATCATTCGTTGCAAACAGCCGCGCTAAGTGAACCCGATTGTGACGCGCCTCGCGCATTTTGTAGCGTGGCGGGGCAATAATTCTTTATTTACGCAAACTGCGCTGCCGCGTATATACGCTTCTGTGACACTTCCCCGTCGGCGTACTTAAGGAAACGTGCGCTTAGCGTAGGTCACGCGCCTTCATCGGTAATAGCTCTGCGTGCTAGCGGGGCGTCGAAATGGACGAATTTTCCGCTTCGCGATCTCGGAGCTACACACACACACACGTTCGCCGAGGCAGTTTCTGTTGCGCAAGATGGTGCGGTCACCTTCTCATTGCACCGTGCATGCTCCTGACGAAATGGTGGACGCCCACTCCGTGTAATAGCCACTGACCATTTCTTCTTCTTTTTTTATGACGTTGCGAGTAACAGCCAGCAGGTCGCAGGCCCGTTTCGAACTTGTGTTCTGCGCGATGCCTTGGCGAACATTTGTTTGTTTGTTGGTTGGTTTGTTTGTTTGTTCGCCCTACCTCTGTGCTCCTCCGGCCCATTGACGCGTCGTGGGACTGGCGACGTGCGCGGCAGTGGTCGTGTCGCCAGCAGTTCACGGGCCATTGGCACGAGCGTGCCTCCCCACGCTAGCGGGGGAGCGCTGTCAAACGTGCGGCGACCCGAAGCCTCCGCCGCCATTCGCGCTTCCCGGCCGCCGCGTTTGGCGTCATCTCGTTCGCCGTATTCTCTCCCCGGCAGGAGGCAGGCGTTCGGTGCCGTGGCCATGCTCCTCTGCTTTGCGTCTCCTGGGAACGCACCCGGCGGGTTGCGTGTTGTTTCATTACTGACCCCCCCCCCCCCCCCAATGGCGTCACCTCGTGAAGTAAGGCATAGAGCAGAGCGGGCGGTGTTGTTGCTGAAACAGCGCTTTGCTTTTCTTCTTGTTCTTCTTACCTTTCTTTCTCTTGTTCATCATTCTCGGCCACACTGTAGCGTACACCGTATGCAGTAAATGTGTATCGGCTTTTCCGCTAAGCTGAGACGCTGCAGGGCCGCAGAAAACAGCGCGCCTTTTCCGCGTCTCGTGCATATCTCTTGCTTTGTCTCTCTCGCCTGGTCACCCACCGAATGAATCGCAAATACTTTGTCTCTCTCGCCTGGTCACCCACCGAATGAATCGCAAATACTCAAAGAGTAACGGTGACATGCTGAATTTAAAAAGCCTGTTAAATATGATGCTTTTTACCTCTTTTTTTGTTTCATGTTTCTACTTTGTTTGATGTATATATGTTTGTGAATGTTGTATGTAAACAGGCAATAAAGAAAGAAAAAAAAAGACATGCTGAATTGAAACCCACGAGCTTGCAGTGCGATTTCTTTTTGCCAAGGCCGCGTCTCGTTTGCTCAGCGAGTTTTGAGTTCGTCCTTTAAGGCATTCGCGCAAAAGACTGAGACACGCAACACCGTATCGCTTTGTGCGCACGTTTCGGTGAAGACTTCTTAGGATCGTACTGCGCCATATATTTTTTTTTTTTGTCACTTGAACTCGAGTGCTTGACCTGGTTCGTATCTTTGCATATGTGGTGATCCACGACTGCGTGCGTACCTGCCTGCAGGCCTGTCCTCCAGTCGACCTTGTTTAGACGAGCTCGAGACTTCTTCTCTGTTCGAGATTATGTATCACTCTGTTTTCGTTTCTCTTTTCTGTCTCTCTGTTAAAATGATTTACTGGGCCGCGGGCTGCTCTGCTACCTAAACAAATAAATCAGACCTATACTTGTGACTACTGGGCTCTGATATCGCTTCTCTGACCCCCCTCTCCCTCTCTCTCACACACACACACACACACACACACACACACACATTCACACTCACTCGCTTGCGTGCGCTATATACCCGTATACGTTAATGTAATCTACCTGGGTCGATCTGCTTATCCGGTGACTAAGCTGGAAGCTCAGCTGCAGTATTTGCCCAATTTTATCGCCACCGATATAGCGAAGCGACAGGCTACTGAAGATGCAGTGTATACAGGACCCATCGGCCTGTCGTTCGCTATATCGGTGGCGATAAAATGGGGCAAATACTGCAGCTGAGCTTCACGATGGGTCCTGCATATACTGCGTGCAACTTCTTGGTATATTCTCTGCATATGTTAGCCAGCCTTGCCAAAACGCATTCGCGGCGGTATGAAATCGTTATCCAGCTGACGTGTTCCATGCCGGTACTTGGGACTTGTTGGCAAGCTTGCCTTAGGCAGGCTTGATGTCGGGTAAGGAATTGCGTTATTACGACTTATAAAGCGATTTAAAACAGCGAAAGAGCAACCAGTCGTCGCACAATGCGAATAGCGTAACGAGTGGGTCGTGCAATGCTTAAAACCCCTTACAAAAGCTTGTTTTTGATCACCCATTAACTGTGGCGCGTACCCACCTCTAGCATAATTCCTTATCGTCGTCAGCCACTGCACGAACGATTCGGCACAAAATTCATTGCGAGTGTTTAGCGGACACCACGCTTCTCAGAAGAATGACGAAAAATAGCACAGCGAATGCCGGCCTACTACCCGAAAATTACTGAAGCCGTAGTGGGTATCAAGCAAGTGTGCTTGCAGCAGTTACCCAATGAGTGTTTGGGAAAGGCTCTGAAAGGCCGCTCTTTTAGTTTTCGCCGTAACTGTGCTGCGCCTTCCGCGCAGGCCTGACGTATTGTGGTTTTTTTTTTTCCTTCTTTTTCTTGACTCGTATACCACGTTGCGTTCGCGCGTTCCTTTTCTGTATGCCTGTAACATTTTTCGTAACTTTTTTTCTTTCTCTCCATGGGGTAAGGGGCTAGTCAATCTGTCACGTGCAGCTTTTTTTTCCGTCACACCAAACCACGTACACAATGTGTTTTATCGCGCGGTTAAATAAAATCAACTCAACATGGCGTTACTGTCGACTTCTTTAAAGACGGTTGTCCTCGTTCGTATTCGTCGCAGTCGTTCGCGGGCAGCCACGCTCTCGAGGTGCGCGTGGTGTGCGCACGCGTTCATCGCACCGTTCCCAGCGTGAATCTTTTATGTCCTCTCAGCGGCGCCGAGACCGTGGGCTCTAGCGCCGACCGCGTTTTCGGGTTTCGATCGAGCTCGACGGTTTCATCGTGGGGCTGGCGACGCCCGGGTCTGTGTGTGTGTGTCTGCGCGGGACCCCGCACTTTCTCCGATCGTTATCGCAGTGCCGTGAAAGCGTGCCATTACGGAAGCGAATTGCAAAGCGCGATCGTATGTATATATACGCGCGCGCGTATATTGGAAGCGTGAAGATAAAGAATAAAGTAAGACTGTGAAGCGGGGCGATAGCGAGGCTAAATATTTAACGAGGTTTCTCGCGAATCTTTCGGGCTGTTTTCGGCGAGGTGATCTGCCCGGAGTCGTTAAGGTGGCTCGAACGCGAATTGTGGTGAGGATCTGGCGGGGTTGGTGTGCGAGTGGTGTCGCGATCTCTTCAATATTTTGTCGCTCGCACTGCCTGTGTGTTTCTTCCCTCCCGTTCTTTTTGGGGATTTTTTGTTTGTCTTGGTGTCTCTGGCTTGCCGTTTCACTGAGACTGTAGCCGCGACGATCGCGTTCAGAAATTCTGGATTTTCCGACTGTGCGTCGCCCGTACCATATGACGAAACATTAGGCTAACCCGTAAGACGCGAACGTTTCTGACAAAAAATCGACGGCGAGCGTCGGCGAGGTGTTACGGTGGCGTCCCTTGGAGTATTTCTTAAACAAAGCCTACCCACCATTTTGTGATCTGATAGGGGTTAAAATGGATTAATCAGCGCAAATGCACGTGAATGAGAAAGGCGCAGTTCAGTGGATGAAACAGCTTAAAAAGACTTATAGCTTAATTCGCCATCCTTTGAATATTTCGTTACCAACAATTCGTACTTAAATTTGTTAAATTAGTTAAATATGCATAGTTTCACGTGACGTCACAGACATATTCTGCGCTGGGTGGCCTAAAATGGCAGCAACCATGACTCTTTTCATTTTATTGGAGGGTGCCTCTGCAGAGGAGGACACAGAGTCGTTTGGTCTGCGCGTTCTTTAGTGGTTTCCCCGTTTTCGCGTGTTTGCTAGGCGCGCCGAGGTTCCGAAAACATGTAGGAACGCGAGGGCCACTAATCCGATGCCACCATTGCAGAGCCCACCCAGCATCTAATTAGCTGAAAAAAAAAATTCACCGACTACTCGGCCAGTCCCCTGCATTATGCATGCATGAGCCATGGTATACGAGGAGAAGAAAGAGACACTGAGTGTCTATTTCGCCCTTGCCTTCTTACGCCAACTTTCGACACTTTCAAGATGAACCACGTCTCCCAAATCGGCCCTGCATGCTTCATCGACCCGGACAAATGCACGATGCAGGCGTGGGGCTTACCCTAAACCGACGCATTCAGAAGGGGGCTGCAGGATCCGGCCTTGATGTGTGGCGAATCGTGTTGCGATTCTCGCTCCGTGCCGACCTGCTCTTCGGACTTGCGAACCGTGCCACGGTGGCGTAGGTGCTCAACTGCCGACTTGACCCGCAAGTCGCGGTGACTAATCCCGCCCGCGGCGGCCGCATTTCCGATGGAGGCGAAAATGATCGAAACCCACGCGCTTAGATTTAGGTGCACGTTTAATAACCCGAGGTGGACGAAATTTCCCGGGCCCTTAATAATCTCGTGGCTTTCGGAGGTTGAGTCACCACACTTTAGACCTGTAGCCCTCGAACCCCCCCCCCCCCCTCCCCAAGTTGGGATGGATTGAGGTGTTTTACAACAAGAACAATAATAATAATAATAATAATAATAATAATAATAATAATAATAATAATAATAATAATAATAATAATAATAATTTACTATTATTTTGCAAAAGCATCCCGGAAATGCAAAATTGGCCTGCCAAAGCCTCACTAAGAATAAATAATAAAAATGCGTATTTTTTTAAGGTCTTCAACCCCCCCCCCCCCCCCCCCCGCCAACCTCCAAAAATATTCCTGGCTACGGATGGGCTTCCTACAGTTATTTTACATATTCCGGCCAGTGAGGCCGAGGCTCATTTCACTGGAGCCGGCAAAATTTTCGTTTGATGTCCTTATGCGGCCGAACTCTAGACGTCGCGTAAGCTCAATTTCGGACGTCAACTCGTCAACTTTAAAACGCGTGCCTATTTGTGTCGCACACTGCAAGCCATTTTGCACGTGCGACACTATTTGTGTACGCGTCGATTGTGGGCTGATTTCATTGTTTATCCCGAGTGGGACGATATAGCCACTCGATCTCTTTTGATCTCTCCGCGCCCAGGTGTAGACGCCCTCGAACGTGTATACGAAAGCGTCCACACGCTCTCGCCTACACCAGGAGTAATCGACGCGCCGCCAGCTAGCTTGCACCTGACGCGTGAGTGTATAGGGCAAATTGATAGACGGCCCTGTCTGGTGGTCCCGTGAAGAGGCTCGACGTATCTCGGTCGAGCCTCTCTGTCGAGAGAGAGAGCTTACGCACGCACTCGACTGACAAGCACAAGCACACACGCTGTGGCACCCGCGTCGTCTTCGCTCGACCGATAAGTCTGGGCACCCTCGCTTCGACCGGAGCTTGCCCGTCGACTGAAGAGGATGGAAGGAACGAAGGGTGAGGAGAGGCAGGAGGGCCTATTGGATGCCGATGAATAACAGCCACGTATGACGACGGCGTTCTGTCTTCCTCTCTTTTTTTTTTTTTTTTTTTTTTTTTGTTTTCCCGTCTCGGCTTATTTGTTTGACCGTCGACGCCGCGGAAGCCCCTGCTCCTGATATCGCCTCCTTCGAGTCGGTCGCTGCTCGGTTGCTCGTCGCCGCCGGTGTGACACATGCGCACGCTTTTTTTCCCCAGTTCGCCCCCGCTTTCGCCGTATCGTCGTGATTCGCCCGTTGCCGCCGCCGGTTCGATGTGCTCGATCGTGTCTTGGGAGTAGCGATCGCTGGCTTTTTGAGAGTTCGTGAGATCAGCTGCCGGAGCTTCGTTCGCCACCGGTTGAATTTCAAGCGGTGCCGTAGACAGCGCCTCTCGTCTTTTTTCTGAGGTGGGT